>NW_022881603.1:23188263-23488263 GCF_003369915.1 Drosophila miranda | reverse complement strand
CCAAGCGCCTTGGTTACTTCAGTCCCGTCATGAAAGGTAAGGAACTTTTCGCGATCCGCTTCCGATACGCCTTCCAAAGCAGCGGGTTCATTGGAACACCATTTACGTATGGGAAAACATCCTTTCGAAAGTAGCTCCTTTACCTGCTGACGAATTTTGATGACAGAATCAATGCTGTCCCCTCCAGATATGAGATCATCGACATAGAAATCTCTTCGAACAACATCAGCGCCAAGCGGAAAACGCAACTCTTCATCATTTGCCAATTGATGCATAGCACGAATTGCTAAGAAAGCGGCAGGTTTGGTTCCGTAAGTAACAGTCTCCAACTTGAACACCTGAATCTCCTCCTTCGGGTCATTGCGCCATAGGATGCACTGCACGTGCGTATCGGGATGGGAAACGCGTACACAGCGGTACATTTTGCAGATATCGCCACACAAGGCGACTTTAAAAAAGCGGAAACGAAGCAGAGTTATCAGAATTTTAGGTTGGATGGTGGGTCCAGCCATAAGCGCATCATTCAGTGATACTCCAGACGCTGTTTTGGCAGATCCATCGAACACTACGCGTAATTTGGTGGTTGTACTATCCTGCTTGTGGACGCAATGGTGAGGCAAGAAGTACTGCGGGAGGTCTGACTGCCGCGAAGCTGGCGACATGTGTCCTAAATCACGATACTCCTGAAGAAACTCCATATATTTTGCCTTAAGCTGTGCATTTTTTGCTAGCTTCCTCTCCAAATTGAGAAATCTACGTAGCGCCTGCTGATACGATTCTCCTAATTCCTCTAGACTGAATTTGGTTGGCAAACGCACGGAGTAAGCTCCGGACTCTAGGCGAATGCAGTTTGTGACGAAATGCTGTTCGCAATGAACATCTTCCTCCGAAATTGATGAGGGCGAATAATCTCCATCGACTTCCCAAAACCGCCTTACAATATCGCACAAATTAGTCTCGCAAGCGGAGATGACAGGGGGATCTTCAACGGCTGCTAGCGCCGCACGGGCTTTCTCAGAGTTTTTAATACTTCCTGACACTATCCAGCCAAGTTTCGTCTTCTGCAATGTTGGCAATTGGTCTGACAGTCGAATCTGTCCAACGCACATTAATTCGAAAAACAAACCAGCACCTATCAACAGATCGACACGCTGGGGCTTGGCGAAATTAGGATCAGCTAGTTTTAGGTTATTTGGCATTGGCCAATCCTTTGCGTCTAGGCCGAAGTTAGGCTGCATTCCTGTGATTGAGGCAGTGATAATTGCAGAGAGGAAACCGCGATAGCTTTCGTCTTGAGATTGCAGGACGATGTCCACAGCCTTGCTGGATGGTAGAATTGACTCTCCAATACCGGCGATTTTAACGTGAGACTGGTGAGGATCTAACTGCAGCTGATTGGCGAGTCTCGATGTTATAAAGTTAACCTGAGAAGCGGAATCTAAAATGGCACGACATGGAATAAGCGATCCAAAACGGCCCCTGACATATACGATTGCAGTAGCTAGCAGCACGTTTTGGCTAGGCAGAGATTTTTGACTCGAGGGGGGAGGGCTAATATATTTGCTTGCTACTAGGGCACTTGCAGGATCATGCTGGGTCGATTCCGTGCTCGGCGACGGCAACTCAGCGTCAGAGCCCGACTGCATGTGGAGCAGTGTGTGATGCTTGGCTTGGCAATTTCTACATGCCCCTGACTTGCAGCGTTGCAATGAATGGCCTTTGTTGAGGCAGTTTAGACATAAATGGCGCTTCTTCACCTCCTTGTATCGAGAAAAAACAGGGAGATCTATAAATGCCTGGCATCGGGATATGTAGTGATCGGAGGATTTGCAATACTTGCATGTTGAGCTATTATGATCGTTAATGGAGGTGATTAGGGTGCTAGGTTTACTTTCTCCCACCTGCTGGCTAGGAATTGTTACCATAGCCGATCCCAAATTTTCCAGCATCCGACATCTTGCTTCCAAGAATGAGGCCATGCTTGACCACCGAGGCAATCCTGACGTCGGCAAGTTCTCTTCCCATTTCTCCTTGGTCTTGTGGTCCAATTTCGTGCCTATGATGAAGATCAGCAACCCATCGGAAATCTCCTGCGGGGTCGCCAAGGTCTGAAGTGCACGCAAGTGCGAATTGATTTTGTCGCTGAGCGCGCGCAAGCCGATAGCTGAGCCCTTCTCCACCCCTTGCAACCCGAAAATAGCCTTGACGTGTGCCTGAAAATGTAACAGTTTATTATCGAATCGCAACATTAGCAAATTCAACGCCTTGTCGTAATTCTCCTCAGAAAGTTCCAAGGAACGAATCGTATCCAGCGCAGCACCATCTAGACATCCACGAAGATATGGGAATTTTTCGATGATTGGTATACGATGGTCGTTGTGGACGATTGTCGAGAACATCGAGTGGAATTCTGGCCAATCCATGTAGTTCCCCCCGAATCGCGGAAGCTGCAACTCGGGCATTCGAGAACGGCCTATACTATTATAGGCGAACAACGACGAGTTCCCCTCGAGAGTATGCCGAGCCGTTGAATTGGCAACATTTACCGTGCGAGCCGCCATCAACTCCCGCGACAGCCTGGACCTAACCTTGACATAAACATTCGAAAAGTCCAGCCGGGCATCATGGGCTAACTGCAGGAAATCCAGCCTTTCAAGGCTCGTTTGAGCGGCATCGAAATCCGCATTCATTCGCTCGATCTGCTCTAAGCGAGCTTGAAGTTCTGCCTCATCTAACTCGGCAAGCTCTCCCTTGGTGAGAAAGCGATCCATGGCCTTTAGTTGGCGCGCGATGGACTCGGCCTTGTGCTTGTAGAAATCTACATCACTCGGCATTGCTGCGTTCGCGACATTGGTAGGCTCAGGTGCTGCCATGTTGAGGTTTTAAAAGAGTCACTCAGCACGACCGAAAAAGACACCCTGTATACGTATAAACGTGGGAACCGAAAGCAAAGGGATTACAGCTAATGCCTTTAGCTGTGCGGCTGTGCGAGCTGTCCGATTCCGCTTTGTACTCCGCTTGTGTGTATTAGTGAGTTCGCTGCACTGCCTACCGCATTGCACTGACCGAATTGTCGCGACAGAGAAATTAATAGCCAGCAATGCGTGTATGTAGGTGAATGTAAGTGTGTTTTAGCACCGAATTGTGCTTAATCTCCGTGAATGTGCTAGGGCTAGCGAATGTCGATCGCGAATGATTATTAATTGACACTGCAACTCAGAGATCACGTCGGGGTCACCAAACTTTATGTGGAGATAATGTTTTTTATCCCCAATCGGCCGACTAATTATTTCGAATTAAATAAAACTCGGCGCAGAAATAAAATTACGATATGTTCTTTAATGCGTGACATCCAAATTGCAAGTGTGGCTTGCCTGCCCTTTACATTGCCGCTCCGATCGCTAAGCGCAGCTTCGCTCGGCCGACGTCGGTAGGCAGACGCAAAGCGGAGATAGCGAAGAGCGAGCTGGCAGAGAGCGTTTAGCAGGGCAAGCAAGCGCAGAGCTTTAACAAACAAATGAGTGACATAGACATAAGTAACAAACAAAATAAGCGGCTGAGGGCCAAGAATTAGGTGCTATTTGGCAAGCAGCTAATCGGCTGGGTTCTGCTCCGAACAAGCATTTTAAATATATTTCAAGCTATTTGGTTTTAGAATAAGCCAAATCTAGCTTAAAATAAGCTAAAGTTGCGACAACCACATATTTTTGTCGAAACATATTGCGTGTGTACTAACACATGCAAAGATGTTCTCTCTGCGTTCTCTCTCATGATGACGCGTCAGTACTCTGGGGCATGATGCAATTATACAAGGTGGTCTCGTCGGCAAAAGTTAGTCCCTTAACGTATGCTAGCAATAAGTGCGAGTGAAGGGCACATAGTATAGTGAGTGTGAGTGAGACGGTATATGTTGATGTTGATTAACCCTTAACAGTCCCGTGGGTTTTAAAATTTTAAAATAAAATGATTTTACTGATATATTAATATTTAAATTTTATGCAGCCATTAATAATTTTTCTTCAACATTTTTAGTTATATTAAAATGTTCTTTTACATAATATATAAAGATTACTTCTAATTCTGTGGTATTTTTATACCCGATACTCAAAATGAGTATTGGGGTATATTAGATTTGTGGTAAAAGTGGATGTGTGTAACGTCCAGAAGGAATCGTTTCCGACCCCATAAAGTATATATATTCTTGATCAGCATCAATAGCCGAGTCGATTGAGCCCTGTCTGTCTGTCCGTCTGTCCGTCCGTCCGTCTGTCCGTCCCCTTCAGCGCCTAGTGCTCAAAGACTATAAGAGCTAGAGCAACGATGTTTTGGACCCAGACTTCTGTGATATGTCACTGCTACAAAAATATTTCAAAACTTCGCCCCGCCCACTTCCGTGCCCACAAAGGACGAAAATCTGTGGCATCCACAATTTTAAAGATATGAGAAAACCAAATACGTAGAATTGTAGAGAATGACCATATCTTTAAGACTGCGGAATCTGAATTGGATCGTAATATTATTATTATAGCCAGCATCAAGAAAACAATTTCATTTTTTCTCGCCCTGTCTCTCTCTAACACACACGTAGCATAGGCGGCTTTGCTTAGAGTAAAACATTAGCGCCTAGATCTCAGAGACTACAAAAGCTAGAGCAACCAAATTTGGTATCCACACTCCTAATATATCGGACCGAGACGAGTTTGTTTCAAAATTTCGCCACACCCCCTTCCGCCCCCGCAAAGGACGAAAATCTGGGGATATTCAAAAATCTCAGAGACTATTAAGGCTAGAGTAACCAAATTTGGTATCCGCACTCCTGTTAGATCTTACTATTAAACGTGTATCTCAAAATTTCACCCCACCCCCTTCCGCCCACACAAAGGACGAAAATCTGGGGATATTCAAAAATCTCAGAGACTATTAAGGCTAGAGTAACCAAATTTGGTATCCGCACTCCTGTTAGACCTTACTACAAAACGTGTATCTCAAAATTTCACCCCACCCCTTTCCGCCCACACTAAGGTCGAAAATCTGTTGCATCCACAATATTGCACATTCGAGAAAACTAAAAACGCAGAATCATAGATAATGACCATATCTATCAGATTGCTGAATCTGGATCAGATCAGATCATTTTTATAGCCAATAGGAACAAATCAATTTGCAGTGGCTACGCAGCGCCCGACGTCACGCTCAGACTGATTTTCTGTCTCTCTCGCACGCACTCTTTGTCGTGTCGTTTAATATTAGCGGCGTCTGCCGGAGGAGAGCCATACTGACTTAGTATCGGGTATAACTGTAGAGTTGCGGTGTCCGCAGCAACTCACAACGTTCCCCCTTGTTTTTATATATCAAAAAATTCGTCCGTGAACAACCTTCATCATCAACAAGCAAGCATGCACTGACGATAAGGGACAACACGAACGAACTTCGGCTCCCGACGAGACCACCTTGTATAATTGCATCATGCTCTGGGGTACTCAACGCGCTAGCCAGTGTGTGACGCTTTCGTGGTATGAACTGGCACATCTATATACTGTATGGTTAGTGGTTTTGACCTAAAAAATACCGTAAACCGTCACCCTTTTGCCGCAGCACTCAACTCCCAAGAAAAAATACTACATACTTGTCACCAGTCAGTGTGACCATCAACTTTTCGCGACAATACCAACTGGCAGTTTAAATTCATGTTCAAGCAAGTCTCAAAATGAATCCTGCATTAATTCCAATTTGGTCAATTAAAACCAATTATTTACTTTCGTGGAATATGTATGTATTTATAGCCAAGCCATTTCTATATTTCTTACACTTTTGATTACAGTTTACAGTTACAACTAAAAATGATTGCATTTGAAATTGTTTCGTTTACATTTGTTGTGTATGTGTAGTTTGTATATATTTTGCTAAGAATCTCTTTTAAATATTTATAAGATTTGTTAATTGTGGTCACATGCATATAGTACTATGCAGCATATACACAAATTATATTATAATTTTTCGTTTTTACGTTCAGATCCATTACTAAGGCGCGTCCCAAAGGGTCCTCACATCCGAACTCACTCTTGAATCTAATTGAAGAGAGACATACAACAAGCAATGTCGGCACTCATCGCAATTGCTAATCTAATTGTGTTATAAATAATTGGGTGCTGTGCTGCATGGATTATCAGTATCGATTATAATTACAGCCAAATACAATTAACTCAACGATTAAATTCAAACAAAAGTAAGTGGGAGTAGAGCAAAACCACAATCAAGTGGAAATTATATGCGAAGGGTAGCAGGGGTGTGGGGTGGCACTGCAAATGTTAACGACGATTAACACATGCACCAACATTGACATCTGCCATTGGCAACTGTCCATGACGTTTCTTTCAACTTCTTGCATAACAACTAAACACTAAATTAAGCTTTAATATCTAACCAGAGCCCAGCACCCCGTGGCATCTTCGCGCCGAAAGTAGCGCGGTCGATTGTCCCTGAAGACGGTGACAGCGGGAAACTGGTTCTCCTGTATGAATTTGATGGTGGCACGCGTCTGAAATGAAATGAGTAAAGCAATTAGATCGCCTCACTCCCTGCGGGGGGCAACACACGCAAGCACGCACCTGGGGCGCAAAGTGTGGCGGCTCCACATCGGGACTGGAGGACAAATGCTGCAGCAGAAACTCATCCGTCTGGGATAGCCACAAGTCGGCGCCGCGCAGCGGATCATAGTTGAAGGGGCCGATGCGCAGCATTCCCAGCGTGGAGTCGTACACATCCAGAACCTGAAATGCCAGTGGAGGAGAGTAGTTGTAGTGTTGGTCAGGTGACAACTCCGTGGCGATTTTGTATTCCGATTCGAATAGCTTACCGACTGCGCACCCATGAAGATGCGAGCATCGCGCAGCTCCCGGTCGGGGCCTCGGTCTGGGAAGCTGGCCGGAAAGATCTCACCAGTCTTGATGTTCACGCCCACGCCATAAATGATGGGGCAATTGATCTCGCCGCGAAGCATGGTATTCAGCTCGCCCACGGAGGCCTGCGTCAAATCGATCTCGAGGTGATGATTGTGGAATGATTCTTGAAGAAGATTGCATTTAGAGCCTGCCACCTGCTGCTGCTGCCACTGCCACTCACGCATAATGCTATAGAAGACGTCCTCGCCGTAACCCTTCGAGTCCCGATAGCCACCAATCAGCTGCAACTCGATGCGTCCTTCGGGATAGCCAAGGGCCAGCTCCTGCACCCGGGAGACCATGGTGCAGACAGCCTCGTCCACACCGCTTCCATCAAAGTGGGCCAAAGCCACGGCCCCAGATTCTGCAATGGAATGAGATGCGTTAGGGCAGATGCGAAGGTAAGCAGGGTTAACGAGGCAAACGAAGCCAATTTATGGGTGCAACATACCCGAGTGCCTCACGACAACAATAATACAGGTTGTGGCATCGTCGGCGCCAATGATGTTGACGTTCTTGTCGTGCGGGGCAGAGGCGGCTAGCTCCCGCTGTCCGACATAGAGCAGACCCACGGGACCCACAGACTTGGCCTGTATCGAGTGCAACTGCTGGGCATAATCTCGGTAGACGGGATGCTGCAGGAACAGGCTGTTGGTGTCCATCGGGCAATCATCCTGCAGCACGCCATTCAGCACTAGGACCATCCTGGCTCCGCTGTCTCTCTCTCTCTCTCTCTCTCTCTCTCTCTCTCTCTCTCTCTCTCTCTCTCTCTCTCTCTCTCTCTCTCTCTCTCTCACTCTCTACTGTTCCTCCCGAGCTTTGGCCGGTCTTCAATTTCAATTACTTGGCGGCGTTTGTCCTCGACAAGTAGCAGGCGACTGCAACGGCAGACAGAACAAAATGTAAAATGGAATGATGTGAAACAGAATATTTCGACTGAGAACGCAACGGAAGAATGGACTCCTACTACTACTAGGGATGGGCAGGGGCAGAGGTAAACGAAGAGGCAAAGGCTCTGACCATCTCGGACTACAACAGAAGCAGCATAAAAATCAATTTACGATGCCCGCAACCACACAGAGCAAGAGCACCGAGCAGGAGGAGAAGATTTCCATGTTTGATAATAATTTCATGCGGCGGTGATAAAAAATATGGTTACTGTGAATCCTCCACCAATCCTTCCTCGCTCACACCCCGTCGCCCTTCGTTGGCTCGTAAATTTTACAAGTTCTTTGGCACACAAATAAAAATGTCAAAAGTCTGGGGCCCTGCGGCTGAGTGTTTGTATATCTCTGCTGATTAGATTTCCTCCCTATCGGCTGTGCTGGTGCGTGCAACTATATACTCCATGAAATTGGATCTCTGGCCAGGGCAGAGGCGTTGCCCCAAAAAGGGATTCATTCCTGCAAGAACAAAACAGAGACTTGATGCTGCTGGCTCGTGGCCTGTGGAAATCTAGAAGGCCATTTTGGGTCATCAATTTACGAGTGATACGACACCACCCCACATGGGCGTCAATTGAGGCAAACACTTTGTGGAGCGGCGTTGGCAGAAGTCACAGATGTCACACGAAAGTTAATAACAATTAAGTGGCAACGACAGCGACAGCGAATTAACCACCAAATGAACAAAGAATTTCATATAATTTAATAATACTTGGACGAGCGCAGAGGCACCCTGTGGCTACGCGCCTCACTGCAACTGCATTCTCCTTGGGCATGGGGAATCGGGCATGGAATGGCGGGGGATTCGATCTGAGTCAGAGCCTCGTGTGTAATTGAATTATTTACCTACAGAGTCTACAGGGTCTGGCTAGTTTGAATTAAGTAAAATAAAGACAAAGCTAAAGTTCAAGTACGAGTATGCCCATATATGTACGAGTACGAGTACGGGTACGAGTATCAACAAATGCACAGCCGAGAGACATATGCGATTACATGGGCGAAAAGTTGTCTCGAACAATTGTCGTAGCTAATTTCTGATGCAGAATTCGTTGTTGTCTGCCTACAGCCAGAAAACAATACTATTAACCTGCTCGGGGCGGAAAACAATGGAAAAGTTGGTGGAAAAAGGAAAAATAAAACAGCAAAAGGCTGGAGAAGCGAGCAGCCTCCTCTGTGCAAATGTTGTGCCCGTTCCCTGGTGGATGTTGGATTGCCTAGACCCTAGACCTGGAACAGAACCAAAACTAAAACCAAAAACAAAACCAAACCAGGACCAGGTTCAGGGTCCACCGGCAATTGTTATGCTGTGGCCGTCTATGTGTCTTGGTCTTGCCTGGAAGCAATTTAGCCGCGATCATGCATGAATCTTGATTAGATATTCAACGAGAAATAATTTGAAAATGATGACAGTTGGCGATAGGCGCAGGCACAGGCACTGGCAAAGGCAAAGGCACAGACACAACAGCCCCAGCAACAGAGCTCTCTACTAACCGAAGCCAAAGGAGAACGAACGAGAATGGAAATGGTTTTGTGGAGCCAGAAGATCTCAAAGGAGATCACTCTACTATATAGGTGAGACTGCGGATGACCGAGTTTCCCTACTGATTACTAATCAAGGCTGGCAAAAACCCTCTAGCTGAACCCTCCACGAGGGTGCCGGCTGGGCAATGGACACTGCATTATCCCGGGCGAGGATAATGCACTGTCGCTTGCCTTGCCCGGGGTAATGCAGTGTCTAGCTAAGGCTATGGTCCATCGTCTTCCCGATCTAAAGTCGGGGGAACTGAACCAAGGCCATGGCTAGAGGTGCCTGGCGGCCAGGCATAAAACGCTAGGGGGAAAAACATTAACCGGTATGGACCTTCGGGCCAAATATGGAGGTAGATAAGGAGCAAACACGGGTTGGGATGTCAACCCAAACGTCGGTGGAAAGCGTGACTGCTACCACCGGCGGGCACGGGGAGGAGCAATCCTCTCTGCGTGTCGCTAGCGGTCACACCTCGGGCATGGCGGGAGCAGGTCATGTCAGTTGTAATACTACTGCCACAAAAACGACGCGTTGCAGGGTGAGCCGCGCGGGTGCCGTTGTCGATGCAGACTCGGACCTGGAGAGCGTGCTATCCCTTAGCAAGACCGAAGAGGAAAGCCTTCTCCGCTCGCCGAAACCAGGTACCAGCTCCCTGCGTAGGGAAGGGCCGAAGCGTTCCAGGGAGGGGATGAAGGCAAAAGCTCAGTATAAGGCGGCCCTCAAGTTACTGAGCCGGCTCCAGGGCAAGGCGGATATCTCCCAAGAGGAGAAGTCCAAGCTAGCGTGGGCTGAGCAACGGGTACAGGAGGGCCGCGAATACTACGCGCAGTTGCCGCAGATGAAGGCAACAAACGGTGGATTCGCCAACAAGGTGGAGGAGATGTTGGCCACCAAGAGGCAACGCTCGATCGAGAGTGCTGCCAAAGACACTCCGGCGAGCAAGCGGCAACGCGGGCCCAAGGTGGCCACCCCCCAGCCGAAGACGAGGAAGCCGAGGCAGAAGGCCATGAGCGAGGTGTCCAAGAGACATCTCATTGTGGCCTTGATCGATCGCAGCGATGAGAACGGGAAGATGACGGCGGCGCAGTGGAAGTTGGTCCACGCGCAGCTCGTCGAGGCACTGTTCTCGCTAATGGAGGAGGACCCTAGCGCTCCCATGCCCACGTTCGATGGAGCGGGATGGCTGAACGGGGTCAAAATCCTCAAGTGCAACGACGACCCAACGCGGCAGTGGCTGGTGCAGAAGGTGCCCCTACTAAAAGCTCTGTGGGAGGGGGCCAAGCTGGAGGTGGTAGACAGGGAGCTGATCCCGTCCATACCAAAGGCGAAGGTGCTCTTCCCCATTGCTGTCCAGGGGGAGCGAGCACTGAAGCTGCTGCAGAGGCAAAATCCGGACGTGCCAACGGCTGATTGGAAGGTTCTGCATGCCGGTAGCCCACTACCCAACGAGGGGGGCCAGCACGTGATCCTCCAGATCAGCAAGGTGGCGGAGGACATCCTGTATCCCAAGTTCGGGAAGATGGCGTGGGGCGTAGGTAGCGTATACCTACGGCTTAAAAAGCGCCACCCGAGGATAAAGATGCGCACACCCTCCAGGCAGGCGAGGTCGAGAAGGACCTAGGTCTGGAGACCATAGTGGAGGCCGCCCAGGGTCTTGCGCTGGACGACTCGGAGGAGGAGGAGGACGGTGACGGTGACCTGACAATCATAGTCAACCCGTCGTGCGAGGTTGAGTTAGCCACCCATGATACTAAGGGTGCTGCAACTCAATCTCCAAAGAAGCAAGGTAGCGTCGGCGGAGCTCCTCATTGCCATGGAGCAAGGGCCCACCGACATAGCTTTAGTCCAGGAGCCGTGGATTGCGTCAGGCAACTCTGTGGCCGGACTAAAATCCTCAAATTACAGCCTTCTCTACTCAACATCGGTAAGCAGGAACAGAACCGCCGTACTCGTACGGAAGGGAATCCATGCTCATCTTATGTCTCATTACAGCACGGATGACCTGACGGTGGTGATGCTGGAGAGCGAGGAAAAGCGCCTAATGGCAGCTTCCTGCTACATGGCACACGACAGGCCCGCCACGCCGGAAGAACTTAGGAGTCTGGTGACAGAAGCCGGCTCCAAAAATCTCCAACTCCTCATCGGTGCAGACGCCAACGCCCATCACAATGTGTTGGCCCTGACACCAACGATAGAGGTGAGTCACTCCTAGACTTTATCTTATCCAATAACTTAGATGTAGCAAACGTGGGGGAGGAACACACCTTCGTGGGTCCCACCTCGTCAAACGTGCTAGACCTAACTCTTGTCACGGGAAAGAGTACCTTGGTATCTGACTGGAGAGTCCTCGAAAGACCATCCTTCTCAGACCATAAGTACATTCAGTTCAAGTGCGAATTCAAACACTCTTCGAAGATAACAGTCTATAGAAACCCCCGAAACACAAACTGGGTAAAGTTTAAAAAGACTGTTACTTCGAAGCTTGCGAATCCGGGCTCAGTGAAATCCGCGGAGGATATAGAGAAGTCCCTAAAGACCCTATCCAACGAGTTACTGAACGCCTACCATGCATCGTGCAAACCCTCGAGAACGAAGAGGAGGTCCAAGCCACTCTGGTGGAACCGAGATCTCTCACTCCAAAGGAACAACCTCAAGGAATTCTTCAAGATCGCCAAACAAGCGAACGAAGAGATTGTCAATGAGGAATATAAAATCCTACTTAGGAGCTACAAGAAGGAAATACGTAAGGCACAAAGGAACTCGTGGAGAAACTTCTGCTCCAACATTGAGAAAGTGCCCGAAACCGCTAGGCTCCAGAAGCTGCTCTCAAAGCAGCCCACAGTACAGAGCCAACTAAAACTAGATAACGGACAGTGGACAGAGGGCAGTAAAGAAGCCCTAACAGCACTAATGGAGGCGCACTTCCCTGGATGCACCGAGGTCACTGACGCCAAGGAGCATCAGGACCTAGCAACTGAGGAACAGCACCCCCCAATAGGTCTTTTAACCACTAAGAGAATCCACTGGGCCATAGACTCCTTCGCGGCCATAAAAGCACCAGGACTGGACGGGATATTCCCAGCCATGATGCAGTTGACCAAAGAGGTTATTACCCCATGGCTCTTCGCAATATACTCAGCATGCCTAAGTACGGGCTATATCCCCATCCAATGGAGAACCTCGAGGGTTGTCTTCCTCCCTAAGGCAGGAAAGTGCAGCCACGTGAGTCCCAAGGATTACAGACCGATAAGCCTTACCTCCTTTCTACTAAAAACACTAGAAAAGCTGTTGGATTTACACATCAGGAATGAGGTAGGTGGACTGATGTCAACAAACCAACACGCCTACACCAAGGGGAAATCAGTGGAGACGGCACTACACTCGCTAGTAGCCACCATTGAGAGCGCCCTTCACAACAAAAAGTATGCTTTGGGAGCATTTGTGGACATCTCAGGAGCATTCAACAACGTGGCAACAACCGCAATAACAAGTCGCCTAGAAGCGAATAACATACACCCTGCAATCATCGTCTTGATCAAAAACCTCCTAAGTTGTAGACGGGTGCAATCGGAGTGGGGCACCGCTTCCATGGTAAAGGGGGCACACAGAGGCACATTTCAAGGTGGAGTCCTATCGCCACTACTGTGGAATTTGGTGGTCGACGACCTCATTAAGAGATTTGAAAGGAAGGCCTCAAAAATAACAGCCTATGCAGATGACATAAGCATACTTATTACGGGTGTATGTCCATCGACCCTCAGCTCCATAATGGAACGTACACTCAGGGAGATACGTGAGTGGGCAGAAGAGGTAGGACTCAGTATCAACGCGGACAAGACGGACCTCATCCTCTTTACCAAGAGGTACAAGGTACCGATATGAACCCCCCCGAAAATTGACCAAACTAGGCTGACTCTAAAATCACAGGTGAAATATGGAGGCCCAATGTAGTGGAAAGGATGAAGAAGGCTACCATTGCGCTTTATGCATCCAAGAAGATGGTCAGCAGCACATGGGGCCTGTCACCTGCTCTAATGTACTGGATCTACATCTCGGTGGTGCGACCAACTCTGCTGTATGGAGCCTTAGTGTGGTGGCAGGCTATTGAAAAGAAGACATACCATAAGCTTATGGAAAAGACTCAGCGACAGGCTCTGCTCTGTATTACAGGGGCGCTGAGGTCAACCCCAACAAAAGCACTCGAAACTATACTCGGAATCGACCCCCTGGACATTAACGCTCGCCTGATTGCGGGAAAGGCAGCACAACGCCTTATAGCATCAGGAAACCTATCCATACAAGGATACGGGCACACTTCAATTGGCAGGGACATGACCAGATCAACTGATTACATGACCCCCCAAACTTGCCTTGACGTCAAAACAACCACATCTTTAGGACCTGAAGACTGGAAAATTGGAAGGGACCAAACTGAGCACCTCAATATATACACAGACGGCTCCAAGATGGAAGGAGGAGTAGGAGCGGGCCTATACTGTACAGACCCTGAGATAAGGCTGTCGTATAAGCTATCGGACCAATGCAGCATATTCCAGGCAAAAGTTTTTGCCATCGGGAAGGCAGCGGAGGTCGCTCTCCTAACAGAACGAGCACACGATGCGGTCAACCTATTCGTCGACAGCCAAGCGGCGATAAGATCCATGCAGTCGTCCGCGGTCAGTTCCAGAAGTGTCTTGGCGAGCAGGGAGGCATTAGACATCCTAAGCACGACAAAGACAGGGCTCCAGGGCATCGAAGGAAACGAAGCGGCGGACGTACTAGCTAAGGAAGGCGTCGGGCTGGAGAATAGGAGAACCGAGAACGTGCCTGTCTCCCTAAGATCGCTGCAATGCGATCTAGAGAAGCAGGCTAGAACACAGACTGATAACAGGTGGAACAGTACCACCACCTGCAAAACCTCGAAGATAATGTGCAAGGAGCGCAGCGAGAAACTTAGCCACTACCTACTGCACCTACCACGAAAAGACTGTAGATTGCTAGTGGGAATACTTACAGGTCACTGTCTGGCTGCTGCACATGCAGCTAAGCTAGGCATCAGCAACAGAGACAGTTGTAGGAAATGTGATGAACCTGGGGCTATCGAAACCCTGGAACATCTCATCTGCTACTGTCCGGCTCTCTCAAGGGCAAGGAGGAGATACCTGGGCGCCCCAGTGCTGGCATCACTGGAAGATGCCTCCAAAAGGACGCCACAGGAACTGCTGGCCTATGCTAAAAACACCTCGATTCTCGGGGACTTTAAAACCACCTAAACACTCCCGCGACGGTTCATACACCCCCCCCCCATCCGGATAACTAAGGGCCAGATTGGCCTATGCGTGGCCCCGCTGAGGGCCGTTCGGGTTAACCTAACCTAACCTATTACTAATCAAAAGACCTAAAACTATTCGCTGACTCTGGCTTTACGGACGGTCTTGCCAGTCAGTCATTCAATCACATCGTGCGAGATTCTCTCCAATTGATAGGCCCAAAAACCTGATGGACTGATGGAGGTCAGCGAAAAGAATATATGAATTGCTGGGGGAACCAGAACAGAACCAAAGTGCTACGTGGACGTGGACGTAGACGTGGCCAACAAGGCCATCAGAAACGTTTCAATTCATTAGGCTGGCGACGAGTCTATTAAGAGAACGACTGGCTTTCGGACCTCGTTACGGTTTGGTTCGGTTCGCTACAGGCCGTGTAACAATCACAAATTATGGGTTTGTAGGGAAAATAATTAATGTAGATTTAACACTGATAGCCAGTGCCAGGCCAAACAGGTTCCATTTTTCTACTTGTCCGGCATTCTTGGGGCCAGCAACATCGGCAGCGGCAGAATGATTGATGGCAATTTTGACGAGTGCAACTGGCGGCTGCAGCTTCCACTTTGAACGGGCAGAGAGACACTCCCAGTAAAAGAAACTCGTCTCGGCTTCTCGGCTCTCCTTGTAATGTAATTTACACCCTGGAGTCCATCGTTTGGCTGCCGTTGGCTCGGCTCTAAAGTGTCCATGTCCAGGTCTTTGTCTCTTCGTTGCGGTTGCTGTCCATTTCTGGCTGCAACACGCTTGCTGCACATTTCAAATTCTTTTGGCAGTCGGTCGTCGGCCGGTCGAGGTCAGCCCTTACACGACACAATTGTCAACAAGCGCGAAAAAATTTCAGCACGAAAACAAGAAATGAAGGCAAGATTTCGCAAGCCAAAGCATTGGATGCTCTTTCCATGGGATATACGGGGACGATTTTGGTATAATTTAAAAAGATTGCGGAAGGAAATGATACAATAAACGGATTAAGAAGCTTACAGTGAATTTCTTGCAGATTTCGGTTAAATATGAGTTGGTTTTACATTTACAGAATCGCTATTTCCCTTCGAGGGATCTGTTAGAGTAATCCAGATCTAAAAGGTTTCGGGCGAAGCTGCTGGCCAGAGATAAAATGCCCTCTAAAAGGGTATGATAACAGCGACAATGACGACCGGTTCTGGGTTGATCTTCAACAGAAATTTCGGCTTCGGTGGGCGGCCGAAATGAAGAAATTGCAGGCAGTAAAGCTACGGCAAACGGCAACAGCAACAAGCAGCAAACAACAGCAACAGCAACATGTTACACAGAAGAGGTACAGGGAGCGGGAGACAGTTGGATCTGGGTATAACTGAAGCCTCCTCCGACGTTAAAGCCCTCTTCCGGGTTCGTGATTTTCGTTTGGTCCTCCTCCAGTTGCTGTTGTTGCTGTCAGTGGCTGTGGCTGCTGCTGCTGCTGCTGTGGCTTTGACTCCAATTGTGGCAGTTGTTGCAGTTGTCATTGTTTTCCACACATTTCATGGCCATAAAATACCGACGGGGGATGCGGAAATATTGGAAAATTCATTTCAATCGTTTGTTAATCGAAAGATAACTCTATGAGGCTAGTTGTTCCTTCAGCCACAGATACAGCTACAGCCACTGCCATTGCCATTGCCAATGGCTTCTCTTGCCTGTACTGACAATTTAATTTGGCCCGAATGGAGAGGAAGTTTGGCTGTGGACCAGGTCCAGGCCAATTGACTTCCACACAATTTCGCTCTGGCACGCAAATATCGTGAGTCTGTGGGCTACCTTCAGCGCTCCATCACATCACCCCTCTTACGGGCCTCACCTCCCAAAAATGGTCACAAAAAGCAAAAAACGAAAGTTTACATCGCGAGAGAGGGATGGGATCTCCAGACCCTGGTCCCCTGTCCCCGATCCCCAGTCGGATTCGTGTTCCTCTCTGGCGGTTACAACGTTTTGGGATGCCAAAATCAGCCAGAAGAAACAAACCGAATGGAAGTTGACATTTTTACGGCCATGTTTTGTCGTGTTGTATTACTTTTTTCTGGGTCTAGACCAGTCTACATCCAGCGGTAGATGGCATACTCGTATATGGTCCAGAGACCAGAGATGACCAAAGACCGAGTCTGAAGTTGGAGATCTGTTGAATAGCTCTAATTAGAATTGCTGCTCGGCTCGTCGTGCTCCCTGCGGTTCGGTGTTTTCAAATCAGCAATTCCATTCTGCTTCCACTTCTCCGCTTCTCTCCTGTTCTTCGCATAATTCCATTTCATCCAGTTAATGATTAATGATGCTGGCGGCCGCATATAGTTGGGTTCATTATACACGTACTGTCATCGCCTCATTCAATTAGAAATCCAGAGAAATAACTGGAACTACTTTGCTGTCAATCATTTGACGGAATGTCAGATGGTGGAAACGGTAAAGAACTTTGAGGAGAATAATGATCGTAGAGGAAGAATTGCACAGCAAACAATCCCTTGATATATCAAGAGAGTCTAAGAGAAAAAGAAGCGTTCCCCACTGACAATGACTTGATCTCTACATTCTTATATTGAATAAGATCTAAGATTTGTGTAGTTCCCATATCACGGGGTTAGCTATTACAACAGCGAGGACATGCATATTAACCATTTAATGATCCTTAAGGTTCACATTGAAATAATTCACAGATGCCACCAAAAAGGAAATTTCTCTTCACACCAAAGAGACACAGCACAGACACCACGAAAGGGGAATTCTCACTGAGTCGTAGGTCCCATAGCAGAGTCCCCGGATCGGCTGTTGCTGTCGTGTAGTATCTGCTAAGTTGCCTCCGACTCTGCCTCCGACTGTTCCTCTTACTGTTCGTTTTCCCCTATTTTGTTTTGTTTTTATGGCTGCTTATGCAAATGCAATTGCGAGTCCGGACTGCGACTGTGACTGAAACTTCGACTGCGACTCGGTGTGTGCGTAAACGTTTGCGCCTTTTGTTCACATGGATGGGATGGGATTCCAAAAGCGTTGCGCTGCCGTCATGTTCAGTAATTAGCATAGCACAGAGCCAGAGCCAAAGTCAGAGTCGGAGACGGAGACGGGTATCTTTCTGTAGTACGAGTAGTTGTTTCTGTTTACGGTGCCTCTGCCTCTGCCTCCGCCTCTGAGGAGTCCTCTCCTCCGGCACCGCGTGGGCTGTGTCGGCCTGCAGTTGCGCCTCTCGCTCATCAAATAAACTCGCAGTCGGCGGGGCATTGCATTTGCGAAAAGCCAAAGTCTGAGTTACTCTGCGTTAAACTTGTTTGACTTTTTCGAGCCCACTAGTCGAGCTGCGAAATTAACCCTTAATCCAATGTTGATTTCTGTGAAAAGTGCGCTGAGACTTTTGATACATATATCATTTTTGTACTTATGGGAGCTGAATCAGCCGATATTATATAGAGCCGGAATATATCGGAATCGAAATTAGATTTTTACGCTGCAACAGCATCGGTGGAGGCATGACACTGGTACAATCTAATTTGGGTGTGGGAGCGCTTTGTGAATTTGAGAGCAGTCCAATAAACAACTACACCCTAGTGGCGAGACTATAGTCACGCAAGCGACATGTAATTTGTTTTTGCATCTTCTTGAGTCGCTTATCGAAGAATATATCGGAATAATAGAAGCAGTGGGTAACAAGAACAAGCCATAAAAGAATTTATTTATTTTATTTATTAAATTTAAGGCTAATATAAAATAATACAAGAATTTAAAAACAATTTTTGAAAGAAAACCCCTTAAAAGACTCTTGAATCAATAACAGAATGAAAGTTCTTAAGTGGAAATTTCAAGGAGGCTTGAAATTTCTTGCTCTTCAATTATTCTCCATGCAACAGGAACTCTTTTCTACAATGAATTTTTATGGATCTTATAGAATTTTTAACAAATCATAACCTTAAGGACCTTCCTTTTCACTGACGACCGATCTTACTAAAATATTTTGTATGATTCAAATATTCCCTAAACCCAATTTCTTGAGAGTTAGAGCCAAAAAATTATCCACTGAGGTGGGGTGTCTGATGCGCCGACAGTGGAGAATTTCAGATAGCGCAATTCGCCATGTTTTCTGTGGGCTCATTTCTGTTTTTATGGCCAAAAGACACACACAAACACACAAACAGAGCAACTGCCACAAACAACAGCCAGAAACGACAAAAGTCCACAGCAATCGGCTGGCATTTACAACATGCCTACAACGTGGTAATGGTAATGGCAGTATAACCACTGCACCGCTGCAACGCCGGAGCAAGGCAGCGGCTGTGCTGGTGGTGGTGGCGGCATCTTGGTCCCGTCTTGGAATACCAAATTTTATAGCGGTACACTGTTAAATATTTTGTGGCACTGGCACTGGCACCGCGCAACCAGCAACGTACCACAGCCAGAACTGGCTACGTGCGGGGGCGGAGGTTTGTTTTTATAGCCGCCCAGCCGCCCAGCCGCCCAATCGGCCCTGCTCCCCACCCCCACCGCCGCCTCCCACCCGCCCGCGTTCGCGTGTGTGCCCACCGGTTTGATCTTGGGCATTCATTCCGCATGCGGCACTATAATTTATAACAACTGCTGAAGGCGCTCGCCGAATGTGCGACTCCAGCTCCAGCCGCAGCTCCGTCTCTGTCCCCGACTCTGCTCGGAGCCCGGCTCCGATCCTACTCCACACTGCTCCGCATACGCGCTGCGTTCATCCTTTGCGGCCAGAAATTGCAGCGCATTATTTGGCTTTGCCTTTTGTATACTCTACAATGGGTGGGGTAGAATGGGACTTTTGGAGAGCCTGAGGTCTCCATTTTCAAGAAGATTCGAGCACCTGGAAACTGTCTCCTCTTCAATCTGTGCTAGCAGCTACTATGATCAAAGTTCTCACATCTTGAAGATTAATATATGATCAAGTATTCGGTACTAGGAACCATTTAGCAATGGAATACTCTACTTCGAATAGCCATCATATAGTTTTCCATAGAGTATTCATCCTTCGCCGTGGACTAATCCCTCCACGATGCTGTGGAGTTGGAGTGGCAGGCACGCCTCTATCTGCAATGTGCGATCTATTGCGACGGGCGCTTTCCTTTGAGCGGCGGGCCTGGAACTGGCTGGGATTGGATGGCATGGCACGGCCTGGCTGGCTGGCTAGGCTGGCTTGGCTGGAGCACAGGGTATGCTGTGACTGGGTTTGGGATCATCTAATGGCTGGCGGACGGACGCAGCTCCATTTCACCTGAGATTGATAGCAGTTGACGTCGCTGCAGCTCTCTTTGGCTTGCTATTGGGTGCACAAGGCGATGGAGTCTGACAAAAGAACTTTTATGATTCGGCCAGGTGAAATATATATATATAGTTTGGCATTCATCGGTCGGGCTCGGAGGTTCCCTTCCCCTTCTCTCTGATGGGATCTGAATAGATTTCCGCAGAGAGCTCTCTCTCTCTCTCTCTCTCTGTGTGTGTGTGTGTCTCTGCCTTGATTTATAGAAAGCGATTGCACATTTTGCAAATTACGATGTCTCAGCAGCTCAGAATAATCCATTCGTTGTTCGTTATTATTATTAATACCTGAATGAAGCCACCAGCAACATCATCATCCAGCTGGCACCGGCTGCTCCTTGGACTCCTCTGAGTCCCCTTTCCGTTGATTTAATCTTTTATGTGTGGATTTAAGAGCCAACCGGGGGCAGGGGCAGGAGCAGGAGGAGCAGCGCCAGGAGTCAGACAGGCAGAGTTGAAATTAAATATTTATTAAATCGACAGCAGCCACACACACAAGCTGCCACAATAGCATATAAATCAGCTTAAAAACTATTCAATGAATATTCCAATCAATAGACAGACCCACAATGTGCTTGGGGTTGGGGATGGGGATGGGAGCGCTCGGAAGCCTTAGAACATCTATGACCTCCCCTACCAACGGAGGAGCGGAGCCGCAGGAGGAAATTAAAATGCTGGGCAAATGAGATGGCTATGAAATTGAAATAGATTAGTGAACACGGCATTTCTAAGCGACTGCATACACAACTCCACTGTGTGTGGCTCCTCCCTCGTAGGATTCCCCTGTGGCTCAAGTCCTCTGCGAAGGTCTTTTCTGTGGCTGCAACCTTTCAACTCCTCCCGAGAATCTATGGCAGCAATTATGTCCTTTTCTTGTGCTTGTGCATAGGGACAACTGACGAGAGAGGCCAGGGCCAAAGACAGGGCCAGTGCTGGCCGGTCGGTCCAAGTCATTGTCCTCAGGTTACACTGACCAATTTCAAAGAGTACACGTACAAATTGAGGTGCATTCCCCCTCCCCACAGCAGCTGTCTGTCAGTCAGTGGGGGCCCCCTATAACCCTCTAAAACAGAGCCAGTGCAGTGACTCCCAGAGTTAGTTTAATTAATTCAGCATCGACGGCTGTAAAGCCTGGCAACAGAGTCTACACTTTGACAGTTTACTCGAAAGAGGTGTAGGCACTTGTCGTCAGTCAGAGCCAGCCACAGCAACAGCCACAGCCCCAACTGTGGATCCATCTGTATCTCCATCTCCATCTTTTGCCTGACTATTAACAAAATCACACACAAAACTAAGAGAACTTTAACCCTTGACTTGGATGAAGAGGCAGCTTGAGTCTCAGCCTCAGCCGCCGCTCTGGCTGGCTGCTGTGAGAGCTGGAGTCAGTGCCGGAGTTGCCTTCAATTAGCACTTTGGACACACATATTAGTGGGGGAAAAAACAGTTACTCTAATTTTTAATGACATCTTCTTGTTTTTGGGATGTAAAATGGTGCAAAGAGAGAGAGTTTGATGTGGCAAGAGATAGACATCTGGTCTGTAAGCGCCATAAAAGATCTTCGAAAGAAAAACTAATTACACAAGTCGTAAAATCCTAACCGACCAAAAAGCCAAGCCGAATGCGATGTTCAGACATCCCCGGACTCTACAGAAACCCAACAGATCTGACAGAACTGACTCATACTGCGACTGTATACATATATGCACACGGGAATTATCAGTTTTGATATACTATAGATGGTTATATACATTTCATTTGTACGAAAAAACCAAAACAAAGGCGAATAAAGTTCGCTATTATCATTTTTAAAAATTTCAAATTTCATCTGCCACAAGTAATCGAAACCTCCCTCCTTCCAGCGATTCTCAATCAACGATAAAGATAGTCCAGGGCTCATATTATTTTTAGACCGGCTAATATTGATCATCTTCCAGCAGGGCTTGATTGATCGCCAAGGATAGTAAAAGAACCCGAGACCCAGACCAGCACAGACCCAAGCGCTGCCATGATCTTCGATTCGTTGGGATCGATGCATTGACCAAAGAAATAAATTGTTGCTACACGTATAAGACATCGTGTACGACAAGTTAAGACAACGATCTGCTCGCCTCTGCAGAACTATCGACCGGTCCAACGATCCAACGATCCACCGATCCGCATCATGTGGCGTTGCTCGCTGCAGGACCCACAGACTGCAGGCGGCAGACGGCGGCCTTCGGTTGCGTGGACACTGTTGCGCAGTGTCTATATCATTAATTAATTTAATCACTCGAACATGATTTCGCTGTGCCAACGCTCTCTGTGCTTTCTGCCAACTCTTTCGACTAAAGTTATTAATTTCGAGGCACTTGGGAAAGAAAATCGGGAAAGAAAATCGTCGCAGATAAGATGGGAAAGCCCCCGGCATCGGGCAGCCAGCGATTGCTGCCTCCCCTGCTGAATGGGTATTCAGCAGAATATAGAATATAGATTTCTGCTATGCACATATTTCTAAAGAATAATCATTTTCTTATCAGCTCGCCGCGCTGCTCGGATCTGTTCAGTTCTGTTCAGATCAGTTCTGTTCGGTTCCTCAAGCAGCACATAAATTTTAACGATCTCCGAGCATTCCTCCGTGCGATAAGGAGGATGACTTTTTTAGACGCGCTACAGAGCAGAGTGTTTTTGAAATCAGATCATAGAATGGACAAGAACAAGGACGGCAATAGACTCTCAACTCACTTTCGTCTTAGTTGCTATATTGGGTGAAGGGGTCTGTGGCCATATCTGGGGGATGGTTTTCTATGGGGAGAGTGTGTTATCTTTTAAAGAACTTACACTGAATCGTAATCGTTCACTGCACTTGGAATTCGGATCTTGCGTTGATATTTATTTCTCAAATTGTTAATATTCCCACCCAATATTCACTTGGCCGTCGGCTACTTTTGGCTTTTGTTTTTAGAGTGGAATTATTTTTGTGCTATTTAGTTTCTCCTTTTTTTGTTGTTGTGCGTGTTTTATTGTAGTTTTCTCATAAATACACTCTCGAGATATTTTTCTAAAGGGGAACACACACCAAAAACTGCACTGAAAATAGCGCGAAGCGTTACGCGCTGTACGTCGTTCCCCTGAAAAACCGGACTTGAGAATAAGACTTAGACGGGGTCTGAGCCCGAGTCCAAGTCGATGTCGAAGACTCGAGTGGACGGGCGTCGTCAGAGGCGAAACAGAGGAGAGCAGCGCCAGCGCCAGCGCCTTAGGACAGCCTGTTGAGGCGAGACAGAGAGCGCATGATTTGCTGCCGGCCACCTAATTGGACCCCGTTGCGACGCTGCAGCGATGCCACGACGACGATGTGGTCTCGTGTCGTGGTTGCCACGGCTCTCTTGAGTTTGTTTTGGGGCCCGTATTCTCTGGCAACTCCTTGGGGCCCCGCAGGGCCCCAGCACCAGGCGGTGCGACCAAGATGGCGAATGAAGCAACACGTGTTCTTATCAGTTGAGTGGAGGAGTCGAGTCAACCCCACTTGAGTGGAGTGCAAGTGCGAAGCAGTCCGAGTCGAGTCTCGAGTGGGGATTGAGTGAAAGCCGTCTGATGATTATTTGATTTTAGTTTAATTCTATTACATGCAGGTCCACTGTTGCTTGTGTCCCCGTTTGTTGTTGCAGCTGGTGGTCACTCGCCTCCGTTGGCTGGACTCGGTTGCTCCTCTAATTGTTCAGTGGCTAGCGTTTTATGTACAACAAATGCAGCTAGTGCTTGCCCCTATCTTGAGCGCCACTCAAATGCTGGACACTTGAGGGTCTCTATATAAAATATGACTATTTAGTAATCAAAAAATTATTCTTTTACTGCATTTCAGGAAGATATTCTTAAATGGTTTTATTAACTCGAACATATGATAGTTCATGAAAATCATGAAGTTTCTTAAAGTGTTTCCTTGGTTTCCCTAAATGGATTACACTAATAGGATCTCGGAATAGTACGCATCAAACTGGAGCAATCCTTTACCTAGAATCTCTATCTGGCTCTCTCTGTCGTTCTATCAATTTTCCACAAATTGCAATCTCCCATCCGGTTTCCCCACCATCCCTCCCCCTGCAAGCACAAAAGCTGTGAGATTGTAATCTAAGCTCTCGTTATTGGAGCAGGCAGGGATTTAATTAGACAAATGTTCCCCAATTTGTAATGTCATTTTTCTTGGCAGTTGCGGGAAATCCGAATGTAAAACTTTTTGGTGTTGAAAATGCAAAAGGTGAACCGAAGGAGTCACACAGAGAGTGATGGTGGGTTGGAGGCGGGAGTGGGGTACGCTGAGGGATGCTGCGATACCCCCAAGTAAGAAGAAAATATGTCTAATTTTGCAGCATGTGGACACTGGTCATTATTTTGGCCAGGGAGGTGGACAGGGGGCGGGGATGAACGTATGCAGGTACAAGAGATGTTTGCCAAACCCGACTATTTTTCTCTCTCTTTCCAACGCTCTATAGCTCTCTCTCTCTCACACTGCTAGTGTGTGTAAGCCAGCATGCGGTCTCTTGGCGTCCAAGCGACGACAAAAAATGAGATTTGCTGACCGGTGGTCATAAAGCACATTTACAATGAGCAAAGCCATGTTGGCTTGTGGCTAACATGGTCTCTCCTCCTCCTCCACCTCCCCCCCTCTGAGAATACCCCCATCCAGCAGCTGGTCCATGGTGCATGCAAAATGACCAGAGACAAGCGATCAAATCGATGCCGAAATTAATTTATCTTGGCAACGGCTAGCAAAATTTGACAAATTGCAAATGTATTTGAAATTGACTGCACGCTGTTATATCAAATGGAGAGTTTAGGAGAGTCGGCTGACAGGGTGGAGGGTTACGATTAGGGGTTGGGTAAGGCAATCGATAGATAGATAGATGGTTTATTAAATCCCAACTTGGCTTTCGAAATAAATGAACTGCATTCACTGGAACACTTTAAACGAGCGGTGGGCAGGCTTCTGGAATTTAGGAGCACTCCAACAACAATAACTACAACATTAAACCTTTATCAGCGAAACCTCGAGTCGGGCATCAATCAATACGTACTATTCCCGTGGTTGAAAGGGGTTTTCTAGATACTTTTACGTATTACTTCCTTTGATAAATCCCATTCTAAAGAACTTGCTTAAGTCTCAGTTCTTCTACATATCATATCATATATGTATATACCAGCAAACCCAACCCCATGGCACCCTATCCATCTATCGCTGCTTCCAGTTGATTGCACTAATTGGCAATGAGCGTGACGATCGCCAGCGATGGACAGAGGTCGGGTTGCGGGAACGGGTGTTGGATGCGACAAGATTTTCATTCATAAAACATTCGCCGAATGGACCGGAAGTTCTTATTGGATTGCAAATTATGATACACTTGAGAAAAGGGTAACGTGAATAAGAGATAGGTGGGGATGGAAGCCTATTGATTGACCATAACTTTTAATGGTGGGAATAGTTTTCCCACTCTTTCCATTCCATTACTGATTCTTTTCACTATTCCTAACCGATCAGGAAGTGTTCTTCCCAAAAGATCATCGTATTTGTTGAAAGTGTATCGCATCTTCGAGTTTCAGAAGACACTTCCCTTTTCTGTTCCTATAAACAAACAAGTTAATTAAAGCAAAAAGCCTTAATTATAGTTGTTTGTTGTTTGCTTTTCTTCGTCACAGGGGAAGTATTTCCGTTTGGTGCACAGCTGCCTCGTGATTCCACAGCCACTACTACTGCTAGTTCTGGGGCTGTTTGTGTTTCTGTTATGGATCCCGTTCAGGTACGGTTCGGTTTGGATCGGATCGGATCGGCTTCCCCTGGCCACCAGATCAGAGTTCAAATGCAGGCAAAAATATGTAAATGCAGGGCGCTTGAGTGGAGCGATAAAAAATAAATGGAAAAGGGAACCCACCGCTAACCGATTTCAACCGATTTCTGGCTGTGGCTCTGGCTCTGACTCTTGTGCTGGGACTGAGACTGGGACTGGAGCTGGGAGCGAGGCGGCGGGTCACGGCCCAAGCTAAATGCTTGTTAAAGGGCGTGCTCGAAATTGTAGTTGGAGTTTCTGTTGTGTGTGGTTGTGGTTCGTGGCAACCACAGAAACAAATCAGCCAGCAGAGAGGCATCCCAGCAATTGGCAAATTCGATTTGCAATTTTTACAAACGCTGCTGAAGCTGAAGCTGGAGCTAAAGCCAAGAGATGGAGCCTGAGATGTGGCTGCTGGGTTGAGTAAACAATTTAGAATGAAATGCAATCGGGAGTCAGAAAGTTGATTTGCAATTTCATGGCAGCAGCAATTTGCACCTCATCATCATCATTATCCTGCTCGCAGTCTCTCTCGGGATCGCTTCTCGGGTGATGATCTTTCAATCGTTCAATCAGGCAGGCCCTGGCCACAGCCACAGCAGGTCAGGCCCGGAGCGGAGTGGTGCGGAGCGGAGCCAGGCACGTGCAGGTTGCTGGTTGCAGGTTGCAGGTTACAGCCTCCAAGCCCCCGGGTAAGGCTAAAGATGTCCCAAATATTTCTCCCTCTCTCTATCGCCCGACAGAAACAAACTATTCGTATCATTTTGGGAATTTCGCTATCATGGATGGATGCAGCTATGATGCAGCTGTGGCCAGGCAACCAGGAAGTGGTCGGTGGATCCAGCTCCTCCAGCAACAAGTTGCCCAAGCAATGAGAAAAATTTCGCTAGATAAATAATGCATATCTCACGCACTCGCTCCCCGGACAAGAGCCAGACCCATACACAGACACAGACACAGGCCCAGTCCATACCACATCCACATCCAAATCCACAGCTACAGCTACAGTTGCTGCCCCAGCCGTTTAATGAAGGCCTAGATCCGATCCCGGGCCATAATAAGCAATGGGCAACAATGAAATCTTTTGGCTCGGCGCAGGCCAATTTGTGCGAGGGCTTTGCTTGACTATTGGGGCCTCTATCCTGCCTCCGCCAGCCCCCTCCTAGACTGGCTGCCTGCGTGTCGAGTCAAGTTTCGATTTGGCGCGATGGCTGGGCTTAATTTAAGCCCTGGGCCTGGGCCCGGGCAAAGATTCGTTAAGTTTTGATTTTGGTGCTTTTCCATTTACTTTTTCCCAAGATCAAGCGAGATTTACACCGAATGGCCTGGAGTCTCTGGCGGTTGCTTAGTAATGGTCCTACTTTTACTGCATCTCCTCCTGGCTGCTCTGTGGATTACCGTTTCTGATGTTGCTCTGATAGACACTGCAAAATTGGTTCATTAAATTCAACTGTTTGTTTGGTTTGTGGAGGCCCAGTGCCCCTGCTGCCACTACTGTAGATCCAGCTCCTGCTCTGCCCCAACTTCCGCTGCAGTTGCAACTCTCACCCACATCCCGAGTACAGGGGAAACTGGTTTGCTCAACAGTAGCACGACTTGACTGTGACAGCCCTTCATCATCATCGGGGGCGATTCCTAATTAGCAGTTCATCCAGCACAAATTACAGACACACACGGAGTGTGGGACCAATAATTCGATAATGTGCATGTCCACAGCTGTAAATTACAATATTTGCTGCCACTCATCACATCATAACATCCACCACACCAGAGACCGCCGCATGTGAATAGAGGGATTGGGATTCATTCCTATGCAGCCAGCCGGAATATCTCTTTTGCGGCTATTTAAAGATTATTTATTGCTTGACAGCAGCTACCACCCAACAATTCGTCTCGTTAGGCCATCATTAAAGATTCATAAACGGGTAATAAAAAAACAATTGGAGAGCATGGCCAGGCCCGCTCTTTTTGTTGCTCGTTATAATTGGACTTTTAAGAGAGAAATACTTACATTTACATAGCACCAAAGGGTTAGCTGATTTGTACAAGTTAACGAGTGCCCCTCGCACATTGTTGTGTAACATAAACAACCGCAAATTTTAGCCAACAGTTGCACTCAAGATGCCAAATCAGCGAACTTCAGTTCAGCGCCCTGAATGTGACGGTCAACCGGCGGTAATCTGATATCTTGCAAATGCCGCAAGATCAGCATTATCGCTTATGCCAAGTCGGCTTACCGACTGTAGCTTTTTAGCTCTAAGTACATATATTTTGTAGCTTTGCATTCTTTGGCAATTAAATACTTTTGATTCAGCTTATGCCCCAGCTTGCTGGTGGCTCCTAGTTTTAGTTCTGTTCTTAGAACGAAAGCTAACGCTTGTTAATAAACCTTGCTCCGGCAACCAGCCGTAAACACTTTGAATTATTAATTCTATACCACTGTACCACAAGGCCAGTGATAAGAGAGACAGTTATCTCTCCAACATAATCTTCATAAAGGATTCTATACCACGGAACCCACACGAGGACCACGCATCAAGCAGCTAAGGCTAGTTGGACATACGGACAACTTAATTGGCGCCCAACGTTAATAAATCCACACCCAGGATAGAATTAAGAGTTTCTCTCACCAATTCGAAAATCATGTAAGTGGAATGTTTGATTAGCATAAGCAAAATACACACAAATATAAAACATAAAACTGTTGAAAAATAATAAAAATAAAATAAAAACGAGGGGGAACGTTGTGAGTTGCTGCGGACACCGCAACTCTACGGTTATACCCGATACTAAGTCAGTATGGCTCTCCTCCGGCAGACGCCGCTAATATTAAACGACACGACAAAGAGTGCGTGCGAGAGAGACAGAAAATCAGTCTGAGCGTGACGTCGGGCGCTGCGTAGCCACTGCAAATTGATTTGTTCCTATTGGCTATAAAAATGATCTGATCTGATCCAGATTCAGCAATCTGATAGATATGGTCATTATCTATGATTCTGCGTTTTTAGTTTTCTCGAATGTGCAATATTGTGGATGCAACAGATTTTCGTCCTTTGTGTGGGCGGAAGGGGGTGGGGCGAAATTTTGAGATACACGTTTTATAGTAAGATCTAACAGGAGTGCGGATACTAAATTTGGTTACTCTAGCCTTAATAGTCTCTGAGATTTTTGAATATCCCCAGATTTTCGTCCTTTGCGGGGGCGGAAGAGGGTGTGGCGAAATTTTGAAACAAACTCGTCTCGGTCCGATATATTAGGAGTGCGGATACCAAATTTGGTTGCTCTAGCTTTTGTAGTCTCTGAGATCTAGGCGATAATGTTTTACTCTAAGCAAAGCCGCCTATGCTACGTGTGTGTTAGAGAGAGACAGGGCGAGAAAAAATGAAATTGTTTTCTTGATGCTGGCTATAATAATGATACGATCCAATTCAGATTCCGCAGTCTTAAAGATATGGTCATTCTCTACAATTCTACGTTTCTGGTTTTCTCATATCTTTAAAATTGTGGATGCCACAGATTTTCGTCTTTTGTGGGGGCGGAAGTGGGCGGGGCGAAATTTTGAAATATTTTTGTAGCAGTAACATATCACAGAAGTCTGGATCCAAAACATCGTTGCTCTCGCTCTTATAGTCTTTGAGCACTAGGCGCTGAAGGGGACGGACAGACGGACAGACGGACGGACGGACAGACGGACAGACAGACATGGCTCAATCGACTCGGCTATTGATGCTGATCAAGAATATATATACTTTATGGGGTCGGAAACGATTCCTTCTGGACGTTACACACATCCACTTTTACCACAAATCTAATATACCCCAATACTCATTTTGAGTATCGGGTATAACGAGGGGGAACGTTGTGAGTTGCTGCGGACACCGCAACTCTACAGTTATACCCGATACTTAGTCAGTATGGCTCTCCTCCGGAAGACGCCGCTAATATTGAACGACACGACAAAGAGTGCGTGCGAGAGAGACAGAAAATCAGTCTGAGCGTGACGTCGGGCGCTGCGTAGCCACTGCAAATTGATTTGTTCCTATTGGCTATAAAAATGATCTGATCTGATCCAGATTCAGCAATCTGATAGATATGGTCATTATCTATGATTCTGCGTTTTTAGTTTTCTCGAATGTACAATATTGTGGATGCAACAGATTTTCGTCCTTTGTGTGGGCGGAAGGGGGTGGGGCGAAATTTTGAGATACACATTTTATAGTGAGATCTAACAGAAGTGCGGATACCAAATTTGGTTACTCTAGCCTTAATAGTCTCTGAGATTTTTAAATATCCCCAGATTTTCGTCCTTTGCGGGGGCGGAAGGGGGTGTGGCGAAATTTTGAAACAAACTCGTCTCGGTCCGATATATTAGGAGTGTGGATACCAAATTTGGTTGCTCTAGCTTTTATAGTCTCTGAGATCTAGGCGCTAATGTTTTACTCTAAGCAAAGCCGCCTAGGCTACGTGTGTGTTAGAGAGAGACAGGGCGAGAAAAAATAAAATTGTTTTCTTGATGCTGGCTATAATAATAATACGATCCAATTCAGCTTCCGCAGTCTTAAAGATATGGTCATTCTATACAATTCTACGTTTCTGGTTTTCTCATATCTTTAAAATTGTGGATGCCACAGATTTTCGTCCTTTGTGGGGGCGGAAGTGGGCGGGGCGAAGTTTTGAAATATTTTTGTTACAGTGACATATCACAGAAGTCTGGATCCAAAACATCGTTGCTCTAGCTCTTATAGTCTTTGAGCACTAGGCGCTGAAGGGGACGGACAGACGGACGGACGGACAGACAGACAGGGCCCAATCGACTCGGCTATTGATGCTGATCAAGAATATATATACTTTATGGGGTCGGAAACGATTCCTTCTGGACGTTACACACATCCACTTTTACCACAAATCTAATATACCCCAATACTCATTTTGAGTATCGGGTATAACGAGGGGGAACGTTGTGAGTTGCTGCGGACACCGCAACTCTACAGTTATACCCGATACTTAGTTAGTATGGCTCTCCTCCGGAAGACGCCGCTAATATTGAACGACTCGACAAAGAGTGCGTGCGAGAGATACAGAAAATCAGTCTGAGCGTTACGTCGGGCGCTGCGTAGCCACTGCAAATTGATTTGTTCCTATTGGCTATAAAAATGATCTGATCTGATCCAGATTCAGCAATCTGATAGATATGGTCATTATCTATGATTCTGCGTTTTTAGTTTTCTCGAATGTGCAGTATTGTGGATGCAACAGATTTTCGTCCTTTGTGTGGGCGGAAGGGGGTGGGGCGAAGTTTTGAAATATTTTTGTAGCAGTGACATATCACAGAGGTCTGGATCCAAAACATCGTTGCTCTAGCTCTTATTGGATTTTGGCGCTAGGCGCTGAAGGGGACGGACAGACGGACAGACGGACGGACGGACAGACAGACAGGGCTCAATCGACTCGGCTATTGATGCTGATCAAGAATATATATACTTTATGGGGTCGGAAACGATTCCTTCTGGACGTTCCACACATCCACTTTTACCACAAATCTAATATACCCCAATAGTCATTTTGAGTATCGGGTATAACGAGGTGGAACGTTGTGAGTTGCTGCGGACACCGCAACTCTACAGTTATACCCGATACTAAGTCAGTATGGCTCTCCTGCGGCAGACGCCGCTAATATTGAACCACACGACACAGAGTGCGTGCGAGAGAGACAGAAAATCAGTCTGAGCGTGACGTCGGGCGCTGCGTAGCCACTGAAAATTGATTTCTTGCTTTTGGCTACAAAAATGATCCGATCTGATCCAGATTCAGCAATCTGATAGATATTGTCATTATCTATGATTCTGCGTTTTTAGTTTTCTCGAATGTGCAATATTGTGGATGCAACAGATTTCGTCTTTTGTGGGGCGGAAGGGGGTGGGGCGAAATTCTGAGATATACGTTTTATAGTGAGATCTAACAGAAGTGCGGATACCAAATTTGGTTACTCTAGCCTTAATAGTCTCTGAGATTTTTGAATATCCCCAGATTTTCGTCCTTTGCGGGGGCGGAAGGGGGTGTGGCGAAATTTTGAAACAAACTCGTCTCGGTCCGATATATTAGGAGTGTGGATACCAAATTTGGTTGCTCTAGCTTTTGTAGTCTCTGAGATCTTGGCGCTAATGTTTTACTCTAAGCAAAGCCGGCTATGATACGTGTGTGTTAGAGAGAGACAGGGCGAGAAAAAATGAAATTGTTTTCTTGATGCTGGCTATAATAATAATACGATCCAATTCAGATTCCGCAGTCTTAAAGATATGGTCATTCTCTACAATTCTACGTTTTTGGTTTTCTCATATCTTTAAAATTGTGGATGCCACAGATTTTCGTCCTTTGTGCGGGCGGAAGTGGGCGGGGCGAAGTTTTGAAATATTTTGGTAGCAGTGACATATCACAGAAGTCTGGATCCAAAACATCGTTGCTCTAGCTCTTATAGTCTTTGAGCACTAGGCGCTGAAGGGGACGGACAGACGGACAGACGGACGGACGGACAGACAGAAAAGGCTCAATCGACTCGGCTATTGATGCTGATCAAGAATATATATACTTTATGGGGTCGGAAACGATTCCTTCTGTACGTTACACACATCCACTTTTACCACAAATCTAATATACCCCAATACTCATTTTGAGTATCGGGTATAAAAATTGCACAAGTGATCGTGAGTTCTTAAACCGACTATAATTTTTGTTGTCATTTTTTTCTATCTGCTATCTGCTAAAGGCAGAGACATAATAAATTTCTATTCAAGTAATGCCCATTGCCGAATATATTTTTCCTTTCGGCCATAAGTTAATGTGAAGGGTCATTAAAGAGTTCTTTTCTGCAAAGCTAATGACCAGTTTTGGCCCATATAGGGTAGTCAAGAAAGAAATAGAAAGTAAAAGTGATAGTGAAAACGAGTGGGAACCCGACCAAATAGGCTTTCAACCGTCAATGAACATGGATATGAACCAAGTGCAGGCGTTAGTAGCGAATGCCGTCAGTCAGGCATTAGCGGCACAAGAAGCTAGATTTAATGAACAGCTGAATGTAATACAACAAGATATTCGAAGACTGCACGTAGAAGCACCTCAGGTCGAATCATATCAGAGGATAAGCATAAGTCCAGCCATCCCGTGTGATTTAAAATTAGACATTATAAAATCAGTACCCGAGTTCAATGGAACTCAGGACGATTATGTGGCATGGAGACAGTCCGCCACAGATGCCTATGAGCTTTTTCAGCCATGTGTGGGTAGCAGCGCGCATTACCAAGCAGTGACTATCATTCGAAACAAAATTAGAGGTACAGCTAGAGCGCTATTAGTGTCACATAACGTACTAAACTTTGATGCCATTATAGCGAGGTTGGACTGCACATACGCAGACAAGACATCACTCAGGCTTTTGCGTCAAAATTTGGATATGGTTAGGCAGGGCAATTCTAGCCTCATAGAATATTACGATGAGGTTGAACGAAAATTGACACTCGTCGCAAATAAAATTGTAATGACACATCAAGCGGATACAGCAGCAGTGCTCAACGAAGAAGTTGGAGCTGATGCGCTGCATGCTTTCATATCGGGACTTAAAAAATCGCTAAAAGCAGTTGTATTTCCGGCTCAGCCCAAAGACTTACCGTCTGCACTAGCTTTCGCAAGGGAGGCGGAAGCGAGTATAGAGCGTAGCATTTTTTCGGCTACGTATGCAAAGGCTATGGAAGACAGGGCTCAGGCAGGTGAAAATAACAAGTATCAGGCACGCCCTCATGATAAACAGGGAAAAAACAACGAAGCCGAATATGGCCAAGACAAGAACCCACATTTTTTTAAAAAACAGGGTAAACAAAACAATAGTAATCAGAGTCCCAAAGAGGACAAGGGGTCAGCACCAGAGCCCATGGATACGGCATCTGGTACTTCTAGTTTAAGCAGCCTACGCTTTTTGGAAAAAATCAAGGTGCTAACACCCAAAACGAATACACGCAGGCTCAAAAGAGACGGGGCTCTGAAAGAATGACGGGTCAGAGGCGCCAACGCGTCCAGAACACCATTCAGCAAGCAAACGATGACCAGGATCAGGAATACTATAGGGTAGCTGAAGCCGCGGTCGCAGAAATTCAGGAGGAAACCAGGGAGGCAGGTGACAACGACTTGGTACATTTTTTAGAGAGCGCTCCCAGTTGCCGTTCATCGAACGACAGCTGGCTGGGAGAAAATTAAAAATATTGATTGACACCGGAGCGGCCAAGAACTATATCAAGCCCGTAAAGGAGCTAAATAATGTAGTCCCGGTCAGCTCCCCTTTCACGGTTAGTTCCATCCATGGTTCTAACAAAGTAACCCATAAATGTTCAATGAACATTTTTGGGAGATCAGCTTCATTCTTTTTATTAGATTCCTTAACGCCATTTGATGGTATTCGGTTTCGACTTGCTAACGCAGGTAGGAGCAACCCTGGATACTGGAAATGGTACAATCAACCATGGATCTGCATCTGAAAAGCTGCAGCACCATTATTGTGACAACGTCAATTTCACTAACGTAAATGATATTGTAGTACCGGAAATCGTAAAAGCTGAATTTAGGAGTATGATTTTAAAAAGGACAAAGGCATTCACGAACTCTAACGAGGCGTTGCCGTTCAATACGTCTGTGGTGGCTACGATCCGTACAGAGGACGATAAGCCAGTTTACTCAAAGCTATATCCGCATCCTATGGGGGTCAATGACTTTGTCAAGAAAGAAATTAAAGATTTAATTGACAATGGCATCATTAGGCCTTCAAGGTCACCGTATAACAACCCAACATGGGTTGTTGACAAAAAGGGACATGACGAAAATGGGAACAGAAACAAGCGAATGGTGATTGATTTTAGGAAACTAAATGAAAAAACCATCGCTGATAGATACCCAATGCCCAATATCTCAATGATATTGTCAAACTTGGGCAAAGCCAAGTACTTTACGACATCAGATCTAAAGTCCGGCTATCACCAAATTTATCTAGCAGAACAGGATCGCGAGAAGACGGCCTTTTCCGTAAACGGCGGAAAGTACGAATTCAACCCGTTCGGGTTGAAGAATGCGGGAAGCATCTTCCAAAGAGCGATAGACGACGTACTGCGTGACCAGATTGGCAAAACTTGCTATGTCTACGTAGACGACGTGAACATTTTTTCCGAAAACGAAAAGGATCATGTGGAGCACATAGATTGGGTTCTAAAAAGCTTATGTGAGGCTAACATGAAGGTTTCAAGAGAAAAGACCCATTTTTTCAAACAAAGCATAGAATATCTAGGGTTCATCGGGAATTTTTCCGGGGCAAAGACAGACCCGGAAAAAGTAAAGGCGATACAAAAATATCCAGAACCAAAATCTCTGTAGGAACTTAGGTCATTCTTAGGATTGGCCAGTTATTACAGATGTTTTGTCAAAGACTTTGCAGCAATTGCAAAGCCGTTGACAAACCTGTTGAAAGGAGAGAACGGGACCATCAGCAAACACATGTCAAAGAAAACAACCATAGATTTTGGTATTCCAGAACGAGATGCGTTCGAAAAATTAAGGAATGTGCTAGCCTCAGAAGACGTCACTCTCAGATACCCAGATTTCAAAAAACCATTTGACCTAACAACAGATGCCTCTGCCTATGGCATTGGTGAGGTACTGTCTCAGGACAACCGACCCATAACGATGATTTCAAGGGCATTAAAAGATAGCGAGACGCATTATGCCACCAACGAAAGAGAACTATAAGCTATAGTTTGGGCCCTGGGGAAACTACAGCAGTACCTATATGGTACAAGAGACATTAATATATTCACAGATCACCAGCCATTAACATTTGCGGTGTCTGATAGAAACCCCAATGCAAAGATAAAAAGATGGAAAGCGTATATCGATGAACATAACGCAAAGATCCACTACAAGCCGGGTAAAGAAAACCAAGTAGCAGACGCACTCTCGCGACAAAACGTGAATGCTCTGCAAAGTGAAATAATATCCGATGCTGCGACAATTCATAGCGAATTATCCGCGACCTATACGATAAAAGCCACGGAAAACCTTTTAATTGTTTCAGAAACCAGATAGTTTTAGAGGAATCAAGGTTTTCTCTAAAACGAGACTTCATACTCTTTGGCGAAAAAAACGCGCCACAAAATTCACTTCACTGACAGAAACGAGCTCTTAAACAAAGTTAACGCATAAGTTAACCCTAATGTGGTCAACGCCATATATTGTGATCTGCCAACGCTGTCGTATATCCAGCACGAGTTAGTGAGAACCTTCCCGTCAACAAAGTTTTGGTATTGTAAAAATATGGTAACCGACATAGTTAACAAAACAGAACAAAGGGAAATTGCCACAACAGAGCACAATCGGGCGCACAGAGCCGCACAAGAGAACATTAAGCAAATTTTAGAAGAGTATTACTTCCCAAAAATGACCAGGCTGGTTACAGAAGTTGTGGCCAACTGCAAAATTTGCACTAAGGCCAAATATGACAGGCATCCGAAGAAACAGGTTCTCGGAGAAACACCAACGCCATCGTTTTCCGGCGAGCGGTTGCACATTGACATTTTCTCGACTGACAGGAAACAATTCCTGACATGCATTGATAAATTCTCAAAATTCGCAGTAGTGCAACCAATACTGTCACGTACCATAGCGGATATAAAAGGCCCTATCACTCAAATAGTAAACTTATTCCCCAAAACAAAGGTTGTGTATTGTGATAATGAAGCAGCATTTAATTCAGAGACCATTACATCGTTATTAAAAAATAATTTTGGGATTGACGTTGTAAATGCACCTCCATTACATAGTGTTTCTAATGGCCAGGTGGAACGATTCCACAGCACATTGTCGGAAATCGCTAGATGCATTAAGCTGGAAAGAAAGATCGACGATACCGTCGAACTGATCTTACTTGCAACTATAGAGTACAACCGTTCACTGCATTCAGTGACAGGCAAAAAACCGATAGAAGTGATACACTCATCGACTGATGAGTTTAGGGAAGCCATTAGGGCAAAAAATGAGAAAGCTCAACAAATACAACTGGACAGGAATAATACACACAGACAAAACAGAGTGTTTGAGGTAGGAGAAAAAGTCTTCACCAAGTCCAACAAAAGACTAGGAAACAAACTTACCCCCTTATGCTCAGAAGAGGTAATTCAGGCAGACCTAGGAACGTCTGTACTTATTAAGGGGAGGGTGGTCCACAAGGACAATATAAAATAGATATTAGTTTAACATTCATAAGTTGGTAATAGAATTAAGAAACACAGTAAGGTTAATCAAATTTTATTTTCTCTTGCAGGCTTATTTGGTCGCTTTTATTTTTAATAAATACAATAAATGCTCGGATCACCGACTATTCCCACTCAAGCTACATACCCATAGTAGATGGAAATGTAATGATTTGGGAGCAACATGACTATGCTATACATTCAAGTAATCTGTCCGAATTTTTGAGTATAATAGAAGAAACAGAAAAGTTGTCCGAGTACTTTCCGCAGTCTCATATGAGAAAACTACTAGAAATAGATGCAAACCATACTAGAAGCCTTTTGTCCGTTCTAGAAGTGCATCATAGAATTGCCGCCAGAAGCTTGGATTTTTTTGGGACAGCACTTAAAGTCGTGGCTGGCACACCAGACGCTAAAGACCTAGAAAAAATTAGAATGACCGAAACAAAGTTAAGCGAATCAAACAACAGACAGGTAATAATAAATACAGAAACCCAGAAACAGATAAACCAGCTCACTGACACGGTAAACCAAATAATTAAAGCAAAAAAGGTTGATTTGATAGACACACCACACTTATATGAGGCATTATTGGCCAGAAATAGAATGTTAATAAATGAAATCCAAAATTTAATGCTCACAATCACTCTGGCAAAAGCCAATATCATAAACCCAACTATCTTTGATCACGATGACCTAAAATCTGTGCTTATCGAACATCCCACAGAAATTCCTATAGTTAGTCTGATGGAAGCATCTAGTATTAAGATTCTACAGTCCGAAAATATTGTCCACATTTTAATCAAATATCCCAGAATTAAGCTTATATGTAGAAAGTTCAGCATCCTCCCCGTGTCCCATGAGCATACAATACTTCAGCTTCAAGATGACACCGTAGCTGAATGCGACAAGGACGTTCTAGCAGTAACAAGCTGCACCACAGCAACCTACGCATCGATCTGCAAGTTGGCCACACACGACACCTGCGCACGCGAATTGCACGCCGGACGCACAGCGCGTTGTAACACGCAGCCCAGTCACCTGGAAAGTATCACAATGGTAGACGATGGCATCATGGTCCTGAACGATAGTCCCGCTAACGTCAGCACCGATGACGGCTCGACAATATCAGTCAACGGTACGTTCCTCATCACATTTGAGCGCGTAGCTGTCATCAACGGAACGAAATACGTGAACCAACGTGAGATCATAGACAGGATGCCGGGCATAGTAGCTTCGCCAACACTTACAATCATTAGCCACGACCCAGTCCTGAGCTTGCCACTATTACGAAGGATGAACAACCACAACCTACATGTCATCCAGGAACTTCAAGAAGAGGTAGCATCGGCCGGGTCACCTAGGTCATGGTTTGCTGCCGCAGTTGGGTTCAGCCTGAGTCTCAGCAGTTCCATCCTCCTCTACCAGAAGTTGAGGAGAAGACGAGCCTCACAGAAGATACAGGAAATCGTGGACAACTACAAGATGAACGGGGACGGTCATACTTCTGAGGGGAGAGTAGTTAACGAGTGCCCCTCGCACATTGTTGTGTAACATAAACAACCGCAAATGTTAGCCAACAGTTGCACTCAAGATGCCAAATCAGCGAACTTCAGTTCAGCGCCCTGAATGTGACGGTCAACCGGCGGTAATCTGATATCTTGCACATGCCGCAAGATCAGCATTATCGCTTATGCCAAGTCGGCTTACCGACTGTAGCTTTGTAGCTCTAAGTACATATTTATTTATTTTTATTTATTTATTTACAGCGAGGTTAGAGTTAAAACTATTAACCTAGCTTATTAGTGATAGCACTGGTTACTATGACCTTCGGCTATGTTGTTATTATGTTATGTTTATTATATTATATTTATTATATGTGAGATGTATTCCATGGGTTTTATATTAGAGCTAGATTAATGGATATAAGTTTGATTCTTTTAGATATTTTATGATTAGGTCTATTTCAGTTTTAGTTGGGTTAGAGAGGAATGTCAGCGGATTATTGTTAGCGAAGATACTAAGTACATATATTTTGTAGCTTTGCAGTCTTTGGCAATTACATAAATACTTTTGATTCAGCTTATGCCCCAGCTTGCTGGTGGCTCCTAGTTTTAGTTCTGTTCTTATAACGAAAGCTAACGCTTGTTAATAAACCTTGCTCCGGCAACCATCCGTAAACACTTTGAATTATTAATTCTATACCTCTGTACCACAAGGCCAGTGATAAGAGAGACAGTTATCTCTCCAACATAATCTTCATAAAGGATTCTATACCACGGAACCCGCACGAGGACCACGCATCAAGCAGCTAAGGCTACTTGGACATACGGACAACTTAATTTACACACTATCTATTTGTTCACAATTTGTTGTTAAAGCTCATTTTTACCATGATTTTGGCTAATTTTTATTTGTTAGCTGCAATTTTGTTGTTTATTTTTGCACTTAGTGTGACTGTAAACAACTCGGCTGAAAATACCACAAAAAAATACTGGGAAGCCGAAAGATACCAAAAACAGCTGTTGGAATAAGTCTTGCAAGGGCGGTTAATTTGAAAGTATGACTATATTTGACTTTGAATAATAAATTTGAAAGCAATAAATAACAAGAGCTTGATAAAGTATATAAGTTAGGGTAAAACTCAAAAGCTGCCGCTTAATGATCAATTGAAGACGATGTTTCTACATGGACTGAACCAGCATGAAGAGCTCCTCCTTCAGGTAGTTGACGTCCCCGGCATTCCCATCGGATGAGGACGTTTCGGGGCAGAACAACAGCAGAGAATTAGGAATGAGTCTGAAATACAAGTGTATTTTAATTATTTCACCATGTAAGTGACAAAATGGAACAAGAGCACTCACTTGCAGTCGAATAAGGTCTTATCCATGTCTTCTTCACCGAGCTTGCCCTCGCTGCTGGCCACCAGATTAAATTCAAGTGACTCATCCGCCAGGCAAGATTGCACGAATTCAAATATATCCGAAATTTTCTCGTACACATTAAAAGTGCCCTGGAAACGATACATGAGATTGCATTAGCCGTTCACTCGATTTCATCATCTTAATCACTCACTTGTATGACGAGGCCATTGGGAAATTTTACCCTAACCAGTGCGTAGCGGTACATGCGCAAAGTGCGCTGCTCCTCGCGTTCCTGCATGGCCTTCGTCCTCAGCATCTGGGCCTGTTTGATAGCTTCGGAGCGCAGTTGCTGCTCCTTCTTGATCTCCTCTGGGGAGAGGCGATAGAAATCATTGGGTAGAACAACGCGTCGTGCCTGTGATGGCAACAGCACTTTCAAGTTGCGGTCCAGCTCCAGGGGAATGCATTCTGAGTTTTTCAGACCATCAACCAGGGTGGGCAAGTCCAGATCTTGTTCAGTCTGTTCCCCGGTCCAGAGGAGGAATGGCTCATCGTCAATTTGGACCTCACTAAAACCAGCAGCATACAAAACGTCCAATGCACCCTCCACGTAACGCACTTTCTCGCTGAAGATCTTGTTCGACATGCGTATTTTCAAGAACTTTTCATCGGTCGGGTTCGTGATGAGGTTCTCCAGATACCGAACCAGAGTTGCTATGCAGTCGTCAGCCTTCTCCTTCACATTGCAGTTGTGGATGATCAGGCAAGCTGTTAGACCGCGATCTCCTTCCTCCAACTGCTGGTATAGGAACTCCCTGATCTTCACCTTCCAATCCTTCTTCGGTAGAACCTCATCGCTGACCATAGGGCAGCGGAAGAAGACACCTTCACACGCCATGTTCTTGTTGTCCCCGCCGGATAAGGTGCTGGCTGTGGATGCAGACACCTCTACATTGGCAGACGCTTCTTCCTTCTGCCGACGCTCTGCCTCGAGTTCTCGCTTGGCCTGAGCCTTGACTGCCGACAGTGAGGTGTTGAACTCCCGTGAGGTCTTCTTGTCGATGCGCGAGAGTGCGGCATTCGCTGCGGCACGGGCCTCATTGCTCAGCTCGTTGCGCTTGGGAGGGACATAAGCCTCGTACTTACGACCCCGAGAGTTGCTACTCGAAGGTGCCTCCTGCTTGGGGGTGTTCAATTTGCGGCCTTCGCCCATCGAGCTGCCCATTAGTTTAACCTGGAGAGTAAATCATTTTCTGTTAGGAGGCTTCTTAATGGGCTTGATGGAACATACTTTAAACGCCGCCACCTCCTCCTTTTTCTTCGAAAAGAACTTCTTGATCTTCGACATGTCTATATTCGGGGAGAGTGTTCCTTGGGCAACTTCAATTTGGCCACAGACAATTTAAGCTCTTCGATTTCCTTGAGCGTACCTGAAGCGTAGCCAAGAAGATTAAGAAGATTATTAAAGCGGCATGTGTCAAAATTTAGTTGGTTTTTTCATACTTGGCCTGACAAATTTCTCGGTGATGACTTCGCCGTAGACTGACCAGGACCCGGCGTTCAGAATACACGTTCCCGCCAACAGCACCAGCAATACCTTCAGCAACGTGGCCTGCAAGTCGGTAAACTCGATTAGGCTGTTCTGCCAGTGCCAGTCCTCGGTCAGACTCTCCAGCTCCCTGCGAACGTTGACGGCTGCTTTCAGGGCAACGCCAGCGAATACCTCCACTTGTGTTGCGATGGTCTGCAGGATCGTGTTCAGGGTTTGTATTAAGTTGATACTCATTGGCTTGCCGAACCTTCAACGTATCTCAATTTTGTTTAAGTAAATTCTTTCTTTGTTTATACTGGAGTTATCGACGATTCGAAAAGCCCATTAAGACCCCTTTCTTTAAACTGGATAACAACTTGAGTTAAACCGCCGAAAATAATGCAAATAGTCATAAAAATAATAATTACTCTTGTCCATCATCTTTGGATAAAAAAGATCACGAATCTTTCCCCTGAACTGCGCTAAAATTATTATGAATTTTTTATTAATTCGGTGGATCATTAAAATACCCCATTGGCTTACAATGGGTTAATTGTTCTCCGTCGAGGATTGGAAACCATATTCCCCGAATTTGGTATTCGATTGAATATTACTGAGCAAATAGGACCCTCAGTCCTAAATATATAATTTTACCTTATTGATGAATTACTTTCCAATAAGACTGGCTAATTTTAAGTTATTATCTTTAATGGATTGTTTATAAACTAAGGTTTAAACAAAAAAGGTCCGAAGTATTTTTAATAATTAATTTTTGTACATGACAAATACACGAAAACTACACAAGTGCTACATATTAACTACATTTTTATGTAAATATCAAAAGCGATACCTGACGGGGAAATGTGTAAGTTTTAAACCGTGGGAGCGCCAGTGTGAAAAACGCCTTTTTCCGTCTTTATTTTTGCGTCATCTCTAAATAAGTGCGGCCCATACAACAATTGCTTGGCAGCACTGGCCACGTTCTAGTGCTGAAAATGACCAAGCACACATCTTGCCGCCAAAGTTGAGTTTAAATGTCGCTGGCGAAGGAGTAAGTCTAATAAAACACCTTGAGGGTTGACCTCATTTACGGTGCCCTTGCTGGGTCCTCGCTTCCTTTCATAAATCTCTGCATTTTCTGCTGACCTTATTGAATTCCGCTTAATCCGGCCTCGTTGCGTAATTATTGGGAAGGACCCGCCCATTATTTATGCAGGGCCAGCTGTCGCCCGTCCGCTTCTGGGCGTAATTGAATGATTTTCGGTCATTTCGGCAAGTGCTTTTGCTTCCTGTAATTTTGGACGATTTCTTGTCGGTTTCCTCTTCGTTGTCGTTTCGCATCTCCTCTTTGCGCATGGCGATTGATTATTGATCGCATCCTTGAGCACGTTTTGGGGCAAGGCAAGGCAAGTGATTTGTCCGCAGACTGGATGACTGCCTGGTAGTGTTGGGTCGTTCATGAACGAACGAACAAAAATGAACTATTCATGGAAGTGAACGAACTGAATAAGTTAATCTTATTCGTTCTTTTTCGTTCATCGTTCTTTTTTGTTCATCGTTCTTTTCCGTTCGTTCTTTTTTGTTCATCGTTCTTTTTTGTTCATCTGTCGTTCTTTTTTGTTCATCGTTCGTTTTCGTTCGTTTTCGTTCCTCATGTTCGCTATGTTTGAGCTGGTATGGCAGCTCTTTTTGTTTTGCTCATTTCGTTTTGTTCGCTATTTTTGAGTTAGTATGGCAGCTCTTTTCACATTTTGTTGTGGCGGACTCTGGCAAGAAAGTTGAAAAGAAATTTAAACTGTTTTGAAATGTCGCTTAAACGTAAATTTAGTGCTTTATGGAATCACTTCGATGCCATAGATGACAAAAAGGCAAAGTGCAAGTACTGCAAGTCGGATTTGAGTATAGCCGGAGGTTCACAGAGCAATTTAACACGGCATTTGAAGTTGAAACACCCAGCTTCTCTCGATGAAATTGAACGACAAGGAAGTACTGAAGCCAGTTATTCTGCCGCCACAACATCGCAGCAAAAAATAACTGCATTTGTTCAGAAGCCACCGACAGCGCGTAAAAGTGAGCAATTAGACAAACAGTTAGTGCGAATGATTTCCAAAGGCCATCATGCTCTCCGGATCGTGGAGGAGCCGGATTTTAAGAAGCTGATAGAGGACGTTTCAAATTGCTCTGGATATAAGTTGCCCACACGTAAAACGCTGTCTAGTGTGCTACTTCCAAATATACACAGTGAGTTAATTGCCAATGTGAAAGAGAAGATAGCATCTGCATCTGGAGTTTGTCTCACAACTGATGGATGGACATCGCTCACCAATGAGAGTTACATAGCTGTAACCGCACACTTCATAGACAAGACGAATATGGAACTATCTTCGCATATGCTAGCTTGTGAAGCGTTCGGTGAGAGGCACACAAGCCTCAATCTTTGCTCTTTTCTTCAGAGTGTTGCAGCTGATTGGAAAATAAGAGATAAAATTACTGCAATTGCATCAGACAATGCTGCCAATATCGTATCAGCGATAAAATTGGGAAATTGGCGCCATATTCCATGCTTTGCCCACACTTTGAACATCATTGTACAGAAAGCACTGGGACCAATTGACAGTGTAAGGGTCAAAGCAAAGCCAATTGTAGAATTTTTCAATCGCAGCTCATCCGGATTCAAGAAGCTCAAAGAAATTAATAGCCAATTAAATCTTCCCGACCTTAAGCTGACACAATATGTGCCTACACGTTGGAACTCAACATACAAAATGTTTCAGCGCTTGTCTATTTTAAAAGATGGAGTTATAGTGGTCATTTCCCTTCTACGCCCTGAACTAGTACTGACCCAGGCAGAATGGGAAATTATTGATGGTGTATTGCCAGTGCTGAAGCCATTTTCTGAAATAACAACTGAAATTTCAGCAGAGAAAAATGTCACCTTATCAAAGGTTATTATAATGGCCACATTGCTGCATCAATCCATAGCCAAAGCTATTCCAAAAGATGATTTTCTACGGGCAGTCGTAGAAAAACTCAAAGAGCAGTTGACCGTACGTTTTGGGGATTTGGAAAATAATATTTTGTATGCAGAGAGCACCATACTAGACCCAAGATTTAAAAAACGGGGTTTTAGGTCCGATGAATGCTATGAAAAAACAGTTGCAGCTCTACAATGTAAGATCGCTCAAACGCTCAAATTTGTCTTCACAAATCGAAACCGTCAAAACGTCGCCAACCAAAAGTGGCATTTGGGACGAGTATGACAAGCAGTATAACCAAATAACAAAGCCAAGCTGTAACACGGCTGCTGCCATTAGAGAGGTAGATAAATACCTAGCAGAAGAGAACATCAATAGAAAGCAGGAAAAAATGTACATCCACGACTATACGAATATGCGTTGAAACGTCTTTGTTTGGTGGCCACGTCGCCATGTGAGCGCCTATTTTCTGCAGCAGGAGAAATAGTCCGCAAAAGACGAACGCTTTTGACGCCCAATAAGGTTGAAAGCCTTATGTTTTTACATAATAATATGTGAAATACTAAAAAATGGTGTGTATTTTATAGGTTTTAAAATTATAATGGACAACATAAGTAAAATTGATTATTGTTTTTCAGCCCCGACTTCTAAAACATAAAAAATGGAAAACGAGATACTTAATTGAAACTGTTGGTTGTGTCTTAACGATATCAAGTACTAAGTACGAATTAAAATAAATTTAAGAAGTTAAAACGTCAATGAATTGTAGTGCATTATTTACATATAAGCTTAAAACTAGATATGAGACTTTAAAATTGAACTAAGAACAAAAAGACCGATAAACAAAACATGCCAAAGAACAAAAAAGAACGAACTAAAGGGGCAATGAAAAAAAAGAACGATGAACAAAAAAGAACGATGAACAAAAAAGAACGAACGGAAAAGAACGATGAACAAAAAAGAACGATGAACGAAAAAGAACGAATAAGATGAACAAAAAGGAACGAACTAAAAGAACGACTTAGTTCACTGCATAAAAATGAACGAACGAACTTATTCAGTAAATTGAACGATGTTTACCCAACACTACTGCCTGGGAGCCAGATCCAGACCCAGGTCAGATCACGCTCCAGTGGTGCGGTGGGTTCAACAGCCAGCAGAAGTGCCGAAACACGAGCAGGGGCCAAAGAGAAATCTCTTGCAGCTTATGGCTTCCGTATGCCGCCATGCCTCTCGCTCCACTGGCCACGCGAAGACCTCAAGATACTTTTATTATTCTGTTTTGGTTTTCTTTCTGCAACTTCAATTACACCACCACCCCAAAAGGGGGAGGCCGTGGGGAGTGGAAGACACAAAAACAGATACAAATGTCTATTCTATTTCGCTTTGGTTTATTTATGCTAGCTCATTTTTCTGTGTGCGCTTCTACTCGGATTACGAGTATGTACGTATCTCTGTGGCAAGTACAAAATGTCGACGACTTATAATTCGAGCAGCGTGTAAGATATACTCTCCCCTGATCCCTCTGGAATGTGCTGTTCTACTCTGCTCCGTTGGTTTTTGTTTGCCATCCCCATCATTATCATCATCATCATCTCATCATCATCATCATCATCTTGTTCTCGTCGCAATCAGCGATCGCAAGGCGTGGCTGGTGAATGTGTTAGAGTTTGGCATTGCAGACGTCCCCGTATTATGGTTATGGTTATGCTATCGGGCCCATGATCTGCTCCCAGCTCTGCTCCATCGCCATTATATCTATCACAATTACGTGATATGTTCTCACTTCTCACTCGTCCAGCTCCTTCCCCTCCTTCTTCCTGCCTCCCGCCTCCCGCCTAACCACTTCAAGCCATCATTCAACGTCATGTCCCATCCCCCTACCCTGGCATCAGTTGCAATTGCCGTCTGCTTCTCGATTTTTTGCGCAATTAAAATTCCGCAAATGTTTCTTAAGAGCGAACACAAGACGGGCGGTGCGGAGCAGGAGGTCTGTGCACCCAAGAAGCCAAAGTATGCGCAGGAATTGTGCGCATGCGCCACCACGTCGCTGCTGCCACAGCAATGCAATTGTTGTTATCGCTGGCCTGGCCGTGCGCCGAACCTGAAAAACTTGTTTCGATTGCCAGCTGAAGGCAGTAAGAGGCAATGTGTGTGTGTGTGGCCACTGGCCGGCCAGCATAATCGTAGAGAGACAGCGCCACAGAGAGAGTCCCCCAGTGAGAGTCCTAGACTTCCTTCGGGTATATCGGGTTGCAGGAGTGGGAAGGAAGTCAAATCAAGTCAGTCAATTCACAATTATTGCAAGTTACTTCTAGACCTTACTTCTAATTCTCCACAAGAGATTAGCCCTCGCATGCACTCTACGTGCATCTTTTTGGAAATCTGTCCTACGGTATATAAGCTTTTACAAAATTGTCTAAGAAAATTGTATTAAAGCTCTGTTTGATCCCACACACAGACTTACTAATCCGCATAGGGTAAACACCTGTCGAGCAATTTCGCTTCACCCCACATTCCTCCTCGCGTGTTTTTTTCGCGAATTTCATGGTTGCGAAAGCCAGTGAAAGCCTCATCCAACCATTTGGCTGTTGCCTCGACTATTCTTTTGTTTTCTCCTTTCGGCCAAACTGGTTAATGGTTGGCCAACATAGCCGTGACTTTGTACATGTGTAGGCCCCTCTCGAAAGTCAAGGTAAGAGACAAAGGGTTTTTTGCTGTTTCTTTTTTTCCTCTGGTATCTTTAATTGATAGCATTTTGATTGGAGGAGCAGGAAGAGGGTGGCGAATGGACTGGGGGAGAACCTGCTCATCTCATTAAAATTTATGCGCAGGAAACGGAAGCGAGGCAGACGCCGTTGCAGACAACGACCAGACGCAAAGTGGCTTCTTCTAGGTTTCCTTGGCAGCTAGCCTGCTGCCCCTACTACGCCACTGTCCTCCATGCCTGGGGCTACGCAAGCGGCGTGACAAACAGGCAGAAAGTGTCACTCAAATTGGCCACAAAATTGAAAGTGATGACACGCCCACACAGCTATGCGTTGCCTTGCATAAGTAAGTAGTTAAAGTTGAGATTGGGATGGGGATTGGGGGGAAATAAGCAGGAATGTATGGGCTGCCTGAGAAGAGGGAGGGGAGCGGGTGTGAATGCAGTTTGTGCAAGAAGCGATTCATGAATGGAGGAACTCTTTAATTGTCGCATTCATGAGCGGGATGGCTTGTGGTACTACGATATCTTCTACAAAGCAGAACTCTATTAGATGGCTGCACTTGTTTGGGGCCCACGCTGTAATCCCATACCATCCCTGCTCGTTCCATTCCATTCTCATGGAGGAGGTGCCTCTGTGCCCTCTCTCCGTTCACACTTGACTTACGGCTGAGTGGCCGCAAAGTTCGTTCCCATGAACTTCTTCTAGTGTGTGGCAATCAGACCACACTCTCCATGCACAACATTCTCCCATCCTATCCGTATCTCTTTATGTATCTGTATCTGTGTGTGGGTCTTTTCACACAGCTTTTCCTACTCTCAAGGCCAAAGCCGAGTTTCCAGAGCGTGGGAGTGAGAACCAAATCGTGGAGGCCCCCGAAAAAACAAAACGCAAACGGAGAAATCCAATGCGCGGAACCTCAAGTGCTCTTGAATTCGCTGCCATCACAGAGTGCCAAGGTTCCACTGCCTCCTAACGCTGGGCGGAAGTTGCCCAGATGTGTGCCTCATGGGTGGGTTCCCCCATGGCTCTCTATCCCCAAAACCTCTTGGAATTGAAATTGAAATCGAAATAATGAATCACAGACGAATCACAAGTATGGACCGCCTGAAGTTCGGCAATAGCTGGAGGTATTCCTTATGGGTCATTCTCCTGCTGGGGGCTTCGGTCTCCTACCTCTACGTATCTTCTAATGGTGTCGCTTGGAATAGTTTATGGCATCCGCTCTAGTGAGTCACCATTCGGGTGATAAGCGTGGGTCGTAATGGGGGCTTTTGGTGGCGCATTAGTCCCATCTTAGAGCTCGAATTCAACCTGCTCCGGTGCAGGGTACATTCTAATGTTGATCCACCAACTTGTTTTGCATTCCTATTCGGATACAGAACAAACAAACAAACCACAAACCAGAAATCCAACTCCCCAGACAACCAACAACAAGTGGCATTCCCCCATTCCCCCAGACCGATTACCAACCCAAAGCATTGTGTGTGGCTCTGGAAACTCTTTCCATATTTTGTTGATTCAGTGGACTAATTAAAAAATACAAAAAAAAACGAGGGGGAACGTTGTGAGTTGCTGCGGACACCGCAACTCTACAGTTATACCCGATACTAAGTCAGTATGGCTCTCCTCCGGCAGACGCCGCTAATATTAAACGACACGACAAAGAGTGCGTGCGAGAGAGACAGAAAATCAGTCTGAGCGTGACGTCAGGCGCTGCGTAGCCACTGCAAATTGATTTGTTTCTTTTGGCTATAAAAATGATCCGATCTGATCCAGATTCAGCAATCTGATAGATATGGTCGTTATCTATGATTTTGCGTTTTTAGTTTTCTCGTATCTTCAATATTGTGGATGCAACAGTTTTTCGTCATATGGGGGCGGAAGGGGGTGGGGCGAATTTCTGAGAAATACGTCTTATAGTGAGATCTAACAAGAGTGCGGACACCAATTTTGGTTACTCTAGCGTTAATAGTCTCTGAGATTTGTGAATATGCCCAGAGTTTCGTCCTTTGAGGGGGCGGAAGGGGGTGTGGCGAAATTTGGAGACGAAACGGTCAAGGTCCGATATCACAGGAGTGTGGATACCAAATTTGGTTGCTCTGGCTCTTATAGGTTCTGAGATCCTTGAACTCATATTTTGCAATTGGCAAAACCAACCATGAAACCTGTGTGTTAGAGAGAGACAGAGCGAGAAAGAATGAAATTGTTTTCTTGATTCTGGCTATAATAATTATACGATCTGGTTCAGATTTTGCACTCTAGAAGATATAGTCATCCTCTACGCTTCTGCGTTTTCAGTTTTCTCGTATCTTTGAATTTGAGAATGCCACAGATTTTCGCCCTTTGTGGGGGCAGAAGTGGGCGTGGCAAAGTTTTGAAATATACTTGTAGCAGTGACATATCACAGAAGTCCGGATATAAAACGTCCTTGCTCTAGCTTTTATAGTCTTTGAGCACTAGGCGCTGATAGGGACGGACAGACGGACGGACGGACGGACGGACAGACGGACAGACAGACAGGGCTCAATCGACTAGGCTATTGATGCTGATCAAGAATATATATACTTTATGGGGTCGGAAACGATTACTTCTGGACGTTACACACATCCACTTTTACCACAAATCTAATATATCCCAATACTCATTTTGAGTATCGGGTATAACGAGGGGAAACGTTGTGAGCTGCTGTGGACACCGCAACTCTACATTTATACCCGATACTTAGTCAGTATGGCTCTCCTCCGGCAGACGTCGCTAATATTAAACGACACGACAAAGAGTGCGTGCGAGAGAGACAGAAAATCAGTCTGAGCGTGACGTCGGGCGCTGCGTAGCCACTGCAAATTGATTTGTTTCTTTTGGCTATAAAAATGATCCGATCTGATCCAGATTCAGCAATCTGATAGATATATGGTCGTTATCTATGATTTTGCGTTTTTAAGTTTTCTCGTATCTTCAATATTGTGGATGCAGCAGATTTTCGTCCTTTGTGGGGGCGGAAGGGGGTGGGGCGAAATTCTGAGATAAACGTTTTATAGTAAGATCTAACAGAAGTGCGGATACCAAATTTGGTTACTCTATCCTTAATAGTCTCTGAGATTTGTGGATGCCCCAGATTTTCGTCCTTTGCGGGGGCGGAAGGAGGTGTGGCGAAATTTTGACACAAAACGATCAAGGTCCGATATCACAGGAGTGTGGATACCAAATTTGGTTGCTCTAGCTTTTATGGGTTCTGAGATCCTTGAACTCATATTTTGCAATTGGCCAAACCGACCATGAAACCTGTGTGTTAGAGAGAGACAGAGCGAGAAAGAATGAAATTGTTTTCTTGATTCTGGCTATAATAATTATACGATCTGGTTCAGATTTTGCTCTCTAGAAGATATGGTCATCTTCTCCGATTCTGCGTTTTTAGTTGTTCGTATCTTCGAAATTGTGGATGCCACAGATTTTCGCCCTTTGTGGGGGCGGAAGTGGGCGGGGCAAAATTTTGAAGTGTTCTTGTAGCAGTGACATATCACAGAAGTCTGGATCCAAAACATCGTTGCTCTAGCTCTTATAGTCTTTGAGCACTAGGAGCTGAAGGGGACGGACAGACGGACAGACGGACGGACGGACAGACGGACAGACGGACGGACGGACAGACGGACAGACAGACAGGGCTCAATCGACTCGGCTATTGATGCTGATCAAGAATATATATACTTTATGGGGTCGGAAACGATTCCTTCTGGACGTTACACACATCCACTTTTACCACAAATCTAATATACCCCAATACTCATTTTGAGTATCGGGTATAAAAAAGAGAACGAAGCCAAAGTTCTTTCCGTTGCTCTGGAGTGTTTCTGTTCGGAGCAGAACCCAGCCGATTTGCTGCTTGCCAAATAGCACCTAATTCTTGGCCCTCAGCCGCTTATTTTGTTTGTTACTTATGTCTATATCACTCATTTGTTTGTTAAAGCTTTGCGCGTGCTTGCCCTGCTAAACGCTCTCTGCCAGCTCGCTCTTCGCTATCTCCGCTTTGCGTCTGCCTACCGACGTCGGCCGAGCGAAGCTGCGCAAGCCACACTTGCAATTTGGATGTCACGCATTAAAGAACATATCGTAATTATACCCGATACTCAAAATGAGTATTGGGGTATATTAGATTTGTGGTTAAAGTGGATGTGTGTAACGTCCAGAAGGAATCGTTTCCGACCCCATAAAGTATATATATTCTTGATCAGCATCAATAGCCGAGTCGATTGAGTCCTGTCTGTCTGTCCGTCTGTCCGTCCGTCCGTCCGTCCGTCCGTCCGTCCGTCCCCTCAAAGACTATAAGAGCTAGAGCAACGATGTCTTGGATCCAGACTTCTGTGATATGTCACTGCTACAAAAATATTTCAAAACTTCGCCCCGCCCACTTCCGCCCCCACAAAGGACGAAAATCTGTGGCATCCACATTTTTAAAGATACGATAAAACCAAAAACGCAGAATCGGTGAGGATGACCATATCTTCTACAGTGCAAAATCTGAACCAGATCGAATAATGATTATAGCCAGAATCAAGAAAACAATTTCATTCTTTCTCGCTCTGTCTCTCTCTAACACACAGGTTTCATGGTCGGTTTTGTCAATTGCAAAATATGAGTTCAAGGATCTCAGAACCTATAAGAGCCAGAGCAACCAAATTTGGTATCCACACTCCTGTGATATCGGACCTTGACCGTTTTGTGTCCAAATTTCGCCCCACCCCCTTCCGCCCCCACAAAGAACGAAAATCTGCTGCATCCACAATATTGCACATTCGAGAAAACTAAAAACGCAGAATCATAGATAATGACCATATCTATCCGGTTGCTGAATCTGGATCAGATCAGATCATTTTTATAGCCAAAAGGAACAAATCAATTTGCACTGGCTACGCAGCCCCCGACGTCACGCTCGGACTGATTTTCTGTCTCTCTCGCACGCACTCCTTGTCGTGTCGTTTAATATTAGCGGCGTCTGCCGGAGGAGAGCCATACTGACTTAGTATCGGGTATAACTGCAGAGTTGCGGTCTCCGCACCAACTCACAACGTTCCACCTCGTTTTATTTCTGCGCCGAGTTTTATTTAATTCGAAATAATTAGTCGGCCGATTGGGGATAAAAAACATTATCTCCACATAAAATTTGGTGACCCCGACGTGATATCTGAGTTGCAGTGTCAATTAAAAATCATTCGCGATCGACGTTCGTTAGCCTTAGCAAATTTTCGGCGGTTAAGCACAATTCGGTGCTAAAACATACTTACATACACCTACATACACGCATTGCTGGCTATTAATTTCTCTGTCGCGACAATTCGGTCAGTGCAGTGCGGGAGGCAGTGCAGCGAACTCACTAATACACACAAGCGGAGTACAAAGCGGAATCGGACAGCTCGCACAGGCGCACAGCTAAAGGCATTAGCTGTAATCCCTTTGCTTTCGGTTCCCACGTTTATACGTATACAGGGTGTCTTTTACGGTCGTGCTGAGTGACTCTTTTAAACCCTCAACATGGCAGAACCTGAGCCTACCAATGTCGCGAACGCAGCAATGCCGAGTGATGTAGGTTTCTACAAGCACAAGGCCGAGTCCATCGCGCGCCAACTAAATGTCATGGATCGCTTTCTCACCAAGGAAGAGCTTGCCGAGTTAGATGAGGCAGAACTTCAAGCTCGCTTAGAGCAAATCGAGCGAATGAATGCGGATTTCGATGCCGCTCCACCGAGCCTTGAAAGGCTGGATTTCCTGCAGTTAGCCCATGATGCCCGGCTGGACTTTTCGAATGTTTATGTCAAGGTTAGGTCCAGGCTGTCGCGGGAGTTGATGGCTGCTCGCACGGTAAATGTTGCCAATTCAGCGGCTCGGCATACTCTCGAGGGGAATTCGTCGTTGTACGCCTATAATAGTATAGGCCGTTCTCGAATGCCCGAGTTGCAGCTTCCGCGATTCGGTGGGAACTACATGGATTGGCCAGAATTCCACTCGATGTTCTCGACAATGGTGCACAAAGACCATCGTATACCATCATCATCATCATCGAAAAATTCCAATATCTTCGTGGATGTCTAGATGGTGCTGCGCTGGATACGATTCGTTCCTTGGAACTTTCTGAGGAGAATTACGACAAGGCGTTGAATTTACTAATGTTGCGATTCGATAATAAACTGTTACATTTTCAGGCACACGTCAAGGCTATTTTCGGGCTGCAAGGGGTGGAGAAGGGCTCGGCTATCGGCTTGCGCGCGCTCAGCGACAAAATATATTCGCACTTGCGTGCACTTCAGACCTTGGCAACCCCGCAGGATATTTCGGATGGGTTACTGATCTACATCATAGGTACGAAATTAGACCACAAGACCAAGGAGAAATGGGAGGAGAACCAGCCTCAAGATTGCCTCAGTGGTCAAACATGGCCTCTTTTTTGGAAGCGAGATGTCGGATGCTGGAGAATTTGGGATCAGCCATGGAAATAAGTCCTAGTCAACAGGTGGGAGAAGACAAAGCGTCACCCTTATCACCTCCAGTAATAACCATCCTAACTCCACATGTAACCATTGCAATTCCTCCGAGCATTAGATCTAGATGTCAGGCACTCCTGAATATCTCTGCGTTTGAACGATACAAAGAAGCAAAGAAGAGCCGCTTGTGTTTGAACTGCCTCAACAAAGGCCATGAATTGCAGAGGTGCAGGTCAGGACTTTGCAGGCACTGCCAGGCCAAACACCACACGCTACTCCACATTCCATCGGAAACTGGTGCTTCATCTTCCTCTTCACCGGTCGAGGAATCGATCCAGCAAGAGGCCGCGACTGTGCTTCTAGCAAGCGGATGTTCTAGCCCTCCCCCCTCGATCCAGAAGTCTCAGCCTAGCCAGAACGTGTTGCTACCTACTGCCCTCGTCCATGTAACAGATCGTTATGGAGCACTTATCCCTTGTCGTGCCATTTTGGATTCTGCATCACAGGCAAACTTTGTAACATCTAGACTTGCTAATCAGTTGCAGTTGGATCACCGCTCGTCTTATGTTAACATCTCCGGTATCGGAGATTCCATTCTACCTTCGAGCAAGTCTGTACATATAGTTGTACAATCCCAGGACGCAAGCTATCGAGCTTCCTTCGCTGCAATTGTCACCAACTCAATTACGGAAATGCAGCCTAACTTCGGCCTAGACGCAAAGGATTGGCCCATGCCGAATAATCTAAAACTAGCCTAATTTCTCCAAGCCCCAACGTATCGATCTGTTGATAGGTTGTGGTTTGTTCTTCGATTTAATGTGCGTCGGACAGATTCGACTATCAGACCAATTGCCAACATTGCAGGAGACAAAACTTGTTTGGATAGTGTCAGGAAGCATTGATAGCTCGGAGAATAAGCGTGCAGTTTTAGCCGCTTTTGAAAATTCCTCTTGCATCTCTAATGACGATTTTCGGCCCACAACGCTGGAGTACCAAAACTTAGAGCAGCAATGCAGGAAGCAGCTGCTCGAGTGCCAGGTGCAAGTGGAAAAACTGCGATCGGAGAATCAGGAACTTCAGCGCGAACTTTTCGATACATTAAAAACCTACATATCCACGCTAAATGAAATTCAACTTTCAACAATTTCTACATTGCCAAATTTCCTGCCATTCTATGCAATTACAGAGGTTCCCGATGATCAAGATGTAATCACGACAAGGCGCCTTCGTAAAGAAGCGCCGATTGCTGCATTCGACGATCATCCCAGCGTAGCCGCCAGCTGCGCCCAAGCAAGCATCTTCAAAAGGGCCGTTAGAAAAATAGCGGTTCTGCCCCTTCAGGATGGATCTGTTGAAAGCCTTTGCCTTCCAACGGGGGGTGAATGTTCGGAGCAGAACCCAGCCGATTTGCTGCTAGCCAAATAGCACCTAATTCTTGGCCCTCAGCCGCTTATTTTGTTTGTTACTTATGTCTATATCACTCATTTGTTTGTTAAAGCTTTGCGCGTGCTTGCCCTGCTAAATGCTCTCTGCCAGCTCGCTCTTCGCTATCTCCGCTTTGCGTCTGCATACCGACGTCGGCCGAGCGAAGCTGCGCTCAGCGATCGGAGCGGCAATGTAAAGGGCAGGCAAGCCACACTTGCAATTTGGATGTCACGCATTAAAGAACATATCGTAATTTTATAAAAAACATTATCTCCACAGTTTCAATTGCACAATCGAACCCCAGCCCATTTCATAGCACTTGAGGAGAGTGAAAGATAATTGGTTTAGTCATTTCCTTCGAAACGAAATTCAATTACGGGAAGCCGCAAGACAACATGCCGGAAAAGCGGAAAAGCATTTCGACAAATTGGCAAAGGCCACAAAAGGCAGGGCACAGGGCATGGCAGGGCAGGGCAGAAGCAGAAGCTGAAGCCCGGTAGCTGGAACCGTTGTGTGTGCAGCGTGCGGTTGACAAAGCCGCAGAGCGATCGACGGAACCGTCAACCCCGCTCTCCGTTCGCTTCCGTCCGCTTCCGCGTCCACTTCCGTTCCGTCCGTGTTTTATGGTTTTCGCACCTCGTCTTCCGTTCGTCGGCTTTGGGTCGCTCGGGTCGCCGTTCGCCGATCGCCAGTCGTCGTCTGTCAGCGGATATTCTACTTTACATAAGCGGCATTTCCTCAATTTTCCCGGTCTTTATATGATTTATTTGATTTGCCGGTTTGTCTGCCCCTGGCCTCGGCCACAGAAAGATAGAGAGATTATGAATCAATATTTGATTACGGGTCGGAGTGGGGCGAATGATTAATCATAATTTGATTTCGAAGATAGTAGTCTTTGTGGCTGGCCGCATTTGGAAGACAAAGCCACAGCTACATTTATTGAGGATCAGCGACAGGAGCCACAGGGAACCGCTACACATCCCCTTCTGTCGCTGCCTCTGAATTCACATGTGCCTCATCCTATTTACCTGCAGAAGGACGACTTCGGTTACTCCAGCCTCCAGCTCAGGGTTCACCCCTCAGTTGTGGATTCAACTGAAATGAAGTTACAACTGTTACAATTTCAGTTGAAATTCCTGGTTGGTGTCCCTTCCTGGCCGCAGATTCCTCTGAAGCGTCAGCTGCTGGACATGCCCAGAAGTTGCCCATGCCCATGCCCGTTGCCCTGTGCCTCTTCTTTTGTGGCATGTGTCAGGTTGCGACATCTGTTTTACAAGGTAAGCGGCTGAACAGTTCGGCTCTGTGTATGGGTCTGGTCTGCTGAGGTCGGGGCTCATTTGTCTCACTTCCTTTGCCTTTAACTACATCCCGGATGCTCCCGAAAACAGAGCCAAACTGCACCAAATGCAAACTTACAAAAAATCGAGCGACAATGAGCCACATGGAGCGCGTCAACGGCAGCAGCATCAGAAGCAGTAGCAGGAAGAGCAACGTGATTCACGTATCTGTATCTGAGAATCTATGGATCTATGCATCTGTGCGTCTGTCTATGCATCTGTGTGTCTGTTCATTCATAGAAGACACACAATACAAAAAGAACGAGGGGGAACGTTGTGAGTTGCTGCGGACACCGCAACTCTACATTTATACTTAGTCAGTATGGCTCTCCTCCGGCAGACGCCGCTAATATTAAACGACACGACAAAGAGTGCGTTCGAGAGAGTCAGAAAATCAGTCTGAGCGTGATGTCGGGCGCTGCGTAGCCACTGCAAATAGATTTCTTGCTTTTGGCTATACAAATTATCCGATCTGATCCAGATTCAGCAACCGGATAGATATGGTCATTCTCTATGATTAGGCGTTTTTAGTTTTTTCGAATCTGCAATATTGTGGATGCAACAGATTTTCGTCCTTTGTGGGGGCGGAAGGGGGTTGGGCGAAATTTTGAGATATACGTTTTAAAGTGGGATCTAACAGAAGTGCGGATACCAAATTTGGTTACTCTAGCCTTAATAGTCTCTGAGATTTGTGGATGTCCCAGATTTTCGTCCTTTGCGGGGGCGGAAGGGGGTGTGGCGAAATTTTGAAACAAACTCGTCTCGGTCCGATATATAAGGAGTGTGGATACCAAATTTGGTTGCTATAGCTTTTATAGTCTCTGAGATCTAGGCGCTAATGTTTTACTCTAAGCAAAGCCGGCTATGCTACGTGTGTGTTAGAGAGAGACAGGGCGAGAAAAAATGAAATTGTTTTCTTGATGCTGGCTATAATAATAATACGATGTTATTCAAACTCTGCAGCCTAAAAGATATGGTCATTCTCTACGATTCTGCGTTTTTGGTTTTCTCGTATCTTCGAAATTGTGGATGCCACAGATTTTCGTCCTTTGTGGGGGCGGAAGTGGGCGGGGCGAAGTTTTGAAATATTTTTGTAGCAGTGACATATCACAGAAGTCTGGATCCAAAACATCGTTGCTCTAGCTCTTATAGCACTCTTTGAGCACTAGGCGCTCATAGGGACGGACAGACGGACAGACGTACGGACGGACAGACGGACAGACAGTCATGACTCAATCGACTCGGCTATTGATGCTGATCAAGAATATATATACTTAATGGGGTCGGAAACGATTCCTTCTGGACGTTACACACATCCACTTTTACCACAAATCTAATATACCCCAATATTCATTTTGAGTATCGGGTATAAAAACAGAAACCAAACAGTGGAAAAATTATGACAATAACGGATAACGATAATCAGCATCCGTAGTCAAATAGAACCCGGATGGAAAGATAGAAAGATATATACATACATAGCGATAGAGAGGGAATGAGAGAGATAGATAGAGAGAGAGAGAATTCAAAGCGCTCCATCCGCCCGTGCATCCGCTCATTTCATTTGGGTTTTTATACCCGATACTCAGCGCCAAGTGCTCAAAGACTATAAGAGCTAGAGCAACGATGTTTTGGATCCAGACTTCTGTGATATGTCACTGCTACAAGAACACTTCAAAACTTTGCCCCGCCCACTTCCGCCCCCACAAAGGGCGAAAATCTGTGGCATCCACAATTTCGAAGATACGAACAACTAAAAACGCAGAATCGGAGAAGATGACCATATCTTCTAGAGAGCAAAATCTGAACCAGATCGTATAATTATTATAGCCAGAATCAAGAAAACAATTTCATTCTTTCTCGCTCTGTCTCTCTCTAACACACAGGTTTCATGGTCGGTTTGGCCAATTGCAAAATATGAGTTCAAGGATCTCAGAACCCATAAAAGCTAGAGCAACCAAATTTGGTATCCACACTCCTGTGATATCGGACCTTGATCGTTTTGTGTCAAAATTTCGCCACACCTCCTTCCGCCCCCGCAAAGGACGAAAATCTGGGGCATCCACAAATCTCAGAGACTATTAAGGATAGAGTAACCAAATTTGGTATCCGCACTTCTGTTAGATCTTACTATAAAACGTTTATCTCAGAATTTCGCCCCACCCCCTTCCGCCCCCACAAAGGACGAAAATCTGTTGCATCCACAATATTGAGGATACGAGAAAACTAAAAACGCAGAATCATAGATAATAATCATATCTATCAGATTGCTGAATCTTGATCAGATTAGATGATTTTTATAGCCAAAAGGAACAAATCAATTTGCACTGGCTACGCAGCCCCCGACGTCACGCTCAGACTGATTTTCTGTCTCTCTCGCACGCACTCTTTGTCGTGTCGTTCAATATTAGCGGCGTCTGCCGCAGGAGAGCCATACTGACTTAGTATCGGGTATAACTGTAGAGTTGCGGTGTCCGCTGCATCTCACAACGTTCCCCCTCGTTTGCAAATGCTGTGTTGCTACTGAAATGGGGGCTAAATTGGGAATCGTGGCTTTAAAAACCAGATGAATAGTTGAATGGTTAGATAGATGACAGATCTCTCAGCTACCCCTTTCCATTCCCTCTTTATTTACTATAAAGTGACTCCATTTTCCCCGCCCAGTCCATCCACCATTAATCACACACACGGAAAACAGGGTCTTCTGAAAATAAACACTTTCGTGGTGATCTGATCTATGTATGGCCTAGGCCTAAACAAATTTTGTCATTAACTTCTGGCCAGCAATAACAAAGAGTTTATTGCACTTGTCGGTGTGTGTCTGTACCTCTGTGTGAGTGTGTGGGGGCACTTTTCCCCCTTTCGATCCCAGTCCCTAAGTTTATGTTAATGATGTGTTAATTGGGCAAACGTATGTCACTTGTCAATGCGCGGGTTTGCTGGGGGAATTGGGAAAGACATAAACAGAACATAAAGCACAGAAGATCTCTTCTTTTAGGAATTTGGTATCGCCTGGTAAGTGTTCCGTTGGACAGGGGAGGAGACAGAGATCAGAGACCAAAATAAACCACATTTATTCTAAAATTCACAGCGAGTGAGTGGCCTCAGAGACTAAAAGACTAAAAGAGCTTGGATGCAGCAGTGGATATTCGACTATAACGACTATATATTTAATATGCCTACCAAGAATTTAGATGCAAAAGAATCTACAAAGCATTCCCCTCTAACTGCGGATTGTATATCAAGGCTGTTTGCATATCTACAAATTTATTTGAGTACATTCTGCCGTATGATTTTTTGTGTTTCAGCGTCATGCATGTAGGGATTATATGTATAGATCTTGAATCTATATTTGTGAGTGGAAATTCGATCCTTAGTTCCCTTAGTTGGGTACACAGAAATTCATTTATATATCTTCAATTTCATTTCATACTTGAAACTTTTATAATTCCATTCCATCTCCAATTACAGATGCAAAGCCAAGCCACGTTTTCATTTATAAAATTTCATTTTATATTTTCATCATATGCGAACTTAATCAACTAATAGGACAGCATTTGAGCTCCACTTCCGCTCCAGATTCAACTTAAATAAGAAGAAATAAATAAGAAGAGAACCAGAGCCAGAGCAAGAGCCAGAGCTTCTTTGACAACATCGAAATGCAGATTTAATGGCTAAGACTTAATCAACGAGAGCACTAGCGACTAGTCATTACAACTAACTGAACTAAAGCTAGCCTAAGCGAACCCTAGATTATGTACAACCAGTGAGAAGTTGAAGGACCTCGGTACGGGTGGGATGAGGTCCCCTAGGAGAGCACGGCCATGGCGCGGGCCAGGCGCACGCGGAAGTCCCGGTAGAGCATCTTGCCCCCGACGGGCACCCGGCACAGGTACATGTCGAGGCTCATCAGGCAGAGCGCCTTGCCGTTCATGGGGAACTTCTGTGGCAGCTCGGGCGTCACCTCCAGGCCTTCGGAGACGGCCATGTTGATCAGCCACTTCCACACGTCGGCCCGCGTCCAGTCGCGGGGATCCAGCGGCAGGCCATCCGATCCCATGGGATGCGGCAGGCTGGTCGTGGGGCTCATTATGATGTCGTCACCCGATCCCGTCATGGTCAATCGGTTGTTGTTGTGGTCGTCGGAGCTCAGCAGCGACACGCCGCCACGACACTTGTCCAGCACGTGGTGGTAGGGATGGTGGTGGTGGTGGTGACGCTTGGACGATGGCGTTGTTGGCGTCCCACTGCCCACGGCCCACAGCTCCTGGGCGGCATTCTCCTGGGATAGATCCAGGGGCGGGACACGTCCGGCATACTTTGGATAGCTGGCCTCCACTTGCATGGTGATTGTGGGTCGAGTTCTTGTCTGCAAGTGAAAGAAAGAGAGTCATTTTTGCGATTAGTGGCGGTGACTCACTTGTCGCTCAAGGGGCGGGAGCCCCTGGCGGAAGGGGAGTTGGGCGGGGCCTGGCAGCGGAAAGGGGGTTAATGCACATGGGGCTGGGCTGGGTGACTGAATAGCTTTCACGAGCTGGCAATTGCTTTAACCGCAACGGCAGCAAAAATGTAAATACAAATACTAACACGCATAAAACGAATCAATGGATGAGATGCAGCGACGACTAGGAGATACCCTCTGAGCTGGTTTGATATCTGTGTGCTCTTTCATAAAAAGAAATATAATTGTGTCTATAACTGATACCCCTGAGATCCATAGGTTCTATAGGCCTGTCACATACACCCAGCCGAAGGCAGTATACCCTTTTTCTCCAGGATTACAGGGAGTCGAATAATACTCATCCGCAAGTTACTCATGGGGGTTTACTCATTCGCCACTCCACTTAGAGTATCCAAAGTTCGCAATGGAAGAACTTTGTTAGTTCTCCCTCTCTCTCTCTCTCTCTCGCTCTTTCTCTTCTTTTCTTGCTGTCTCTCTCTCTGCATGAAATGATATTTTGTTATTAAATCTGACCTTGTTGGCGGATGGCAGAAATGGGCGTCATCCGCATCGAGGCGTCGGGTCGCACGCGAAAGGAAGCGCTGAATAATGATTACCCAGCGCTGCTGTCATATCGATCAGCGGTCACATTCTGCTGACAGAGAGGGGACGGGGGGGCGGGAGAGGCGGACGGATCTGACATAGAAACGCAGGCAGAGAATGACTGCGATTGCGATTACCAACAGACCGTAGACAGAACGGAATGGAACGGAACGGCGGCATGACTTGCGGCATCTGGGCGCTTGCTGGTGGCGCCTGAACGGCTGGCGGTGGCGATGAGGTCGCCGCAGCCAGAACATTGGCCAGCGATGTGGCATTGAGGGCGTGGGGGGAGCTGCTGCTGCTAGGATTAGGATGCTAGGATGCTGGCTGGAGGAGGCAAAACAAGACCGATTTTGAATCAGCAAGGGAACATCCGCCGACGGACGGCATAAAGGGTGTCAATGCGAATGCGAATGTGAATGGAAGTGGAAATGGCAATGGGAATGAGAACGGGATGGGGAAGGGAAGCCAAGAGAGCGGAAGCCGGCGGCCCAGCTCCGAGCGCCGAGATTTAAGGGCTCGCTGTGTGGAACAGTCAGAGGACAGAGGAAGCGGGGCCAGCGCCGGGGAGAACCTTTTAATAGTTTTCCGGAATACCCATGCGAGCTTCCGTCCAAGGAAGTGCGTAAAGGAGTCGCCTCGCTGTAGGGGGAATCATTTTTCATTACACACTCCGCTGCCAACGGCAGTGGCACTGGAAGGGCGCCACATTTCCCACGTAATTCTGGATACCATGGGCTATGGGGCAAACAAATGAACTGCTGAATCAACAGAATATGAAAAGAGTTGTCGGAACCACCGCACACATCGCTTTGGGATGAATGCCAGTTGTTGTTGGGGTCTCTTGTGTGATTGTTTGTTCTGGACCCGAAAATATGTTTATGCTAAACATGTTGGTGCACCGGAGCAGGTTGAATGAGCTCCCAATCGAACTCTAAGATGGGACTAATGCGCCACCAAAAGCCCCCATTACGACCCACGCTTATCAACCGAATGGAGACTCACTAGAGCGGATGCCATAAACTATTCCAAGGGACAGCATTAGAAGATAGGTAGAGGTGGGAGATCGAAGCCCCCGCAGGAGAATGATTCCAACTATTGCCGAACTTCAGGCGATTTCGAATTCAAATTGTTGAGATGAAAAGTGATGGGGCATTTCCGCACAGCGCTGGAAGGAAATTTGAGTTGCCACTGCCACGATTCGGGTCGGAGAAGTCAATGGAAAAGAGTGTGAAAAGCTTGTAGGTGAGACGACGATGACTACGATTATTCCTCATCAAATGCCAAATGCCAACCATCAAACGGGAATGTCGTTCACCCACAGAGTGATTGATTCGTTGTGGCAGGAACAGCAGTAGCAGTGGCGGGAGCAGTGGCGGGAGCACATGGCACCGTGGCAATGACATTCGCCTGATCGAGAACAGAACTCGTGTTGAGCACGCGTCGCATTTTCACGCTTCGTCTTTGTCTTGTTGGGGTTAGATGGCAGGGCAGGGGAAATGGTTTTCTGTTACTATTTGGTGTTCGCTTTGTCCGTTGACAAAGTCAATGACAGGAAGTGGAATGAATCGTCTGTGCAATGCTCGCATATCCGCCTCAGCCTGCGCACACAGGATGCAGTTAAGCCTCACACCCTATTCGTCTCTCTCTCTCTCTGTCTCTTTTTTCCAAGGAAATACTGACACACACACACACACATACACAAGTGCAGATAAATGAGGAAATGTGCGATACTTGCGCCAGTTTTAATTACATTCACGAAATACACTCACTGTCCCTGTCTTTCGTAGCTACTTAGTGGCAGCTACTAAACAAACAACCACGCAAACATACACCCACACAATTGGGACCTGGAAACATGCCGTCTTTGAGTGTGCAAAAGACAAACGAAACGTAAAAAATCGTAATTTGAAGTTCGTAAAAATGACGCGTTTCCTGTCATTTTGGCGAGCACTTTAAGTGCGTAATTTGCTATCCACAAATATGTACGAGTGTTGTATGTGTATTTTTCTGTCGGCTTGTGTCTTGTCTGCTCTGCTCTGTTCTGTTCTGTCGGCGGGTGTTTACGACGGGTCCCATCCCAAGGCAATCTCCGTTTCCGCTCCCACATCTCGTATTTCCGCATTCTCAAAACAGAATCTTGGTACATTTATCATGGAAGCTGACATATGTAATTCGCTTATTATTTACACGTTTATCATCTTCAAATATGGGAGACCTTTCTCTTTCATTTAAATTCAAATTAAATATAAATTTAAATTTAAATTTAAGTTTTCCTAGTCTTTGGGATCCTTAGTGCTGCTCTCTAATTGCCGAATAAAATTGCATTTTAATAGAAAAGTTTACATCTCTTGTCAGATAATTATCATTTTGCTTACAATGCTGTAAACATGATTAAACATGCAAACGCAAAATGGTTTTGTCTATTTTCTTGGCTAGATTTCAAGGCAATAAACTCGTCCATTCATCGGAGTACAAGCGATGCAAAAACACCAGACGACAGATGATAATCTGCTGAATATTTTTTTAATAATAAACATTTTTGCCAGCCGCAGTCGCACTCAAGCAACCGAACCGGATTCCATTTATGCACATGTTGCTGTTGCCGTTGCTGTTGCTGATGCCGTTGCTGTTGCTGTTGTGAGGCGGCTGCGTCTGGCGGCGGAATCGGGATCGCCGTCTGCCCGACGTCTGCACACTGACAGTCGCCGACGCTTGTCCCCCCTACATCATTTCGCCATCAGTGCTGCAGCCCCACAGAGCTGTCGTGATGGACGGATGTGTGACGACTTTCGGTCTTGTTGTCGCTGATGCGTTCAGAAAAATACAGCCAAATGGCGCCAAATGCATCTCGGAATAGCCTCTCGAAGTCTTTTAAGTTGTTCAGTGGGAGAGTACGAGTAAATCAAGGGGAGGGACGACTGCGTTCACGCCGCGCACGTGTCAAGGTGTAGTGAGGCATGCACATTCGGTCTGTCCTGCAGCTGCAAAGATTACAGAGAATTTGTGTGTGTCTGTGTGCTGCTCACCCTCCCTTTCATTGTAGGTCTCCATCTCCATCCCTCTGCGCATATCCTTTGCCCATGCGCGCGCATTCAATAAGGAGGAGAAGCAGAACAGAACGGAGCCCTGCAGGAGAGCCACAGAACAGAGCAGAGCAGACCAGACCACAGCGGAGGGAGGCTAACAATCGAGCTGAATGCATCTTTATCGACTTGGCCACAAAAATTTCTTTTTTGCAGCTGCCGTCTTGGTATTTTAAGTGTCGCTTTGTGTGCGTGTGTGTGGGGCAGTGGTAGTGGTTCTCGTTGCGGTTCTCTCCATTCTCTTTCTCTATAGCGTTCTTAGGAGAGAGATTTCTGCTGTTCTACTACAAATGTTTTGGCTTGAAATAAGGACTAAAGCCGCTTAACTTTGAGTAAACCTTTAAGATGGTTCTTAACTTGTACGAAATCTTCATTATCTTGATATGTTTGCAGCTGCACTTCAAAGAAATCTTTCACATAGACTTTAGGGTCTTTGAAATATTCATTAGCTGTAGATTTTTGCAGCCAAAAGAAAGCTCTATTTTACCAGAAATTAAGATTTAACATTGGTTTATTCCTTAAAAAAGATTTCAGCTTGTTCCAGCACCTTTAGTGCTGACCTTAAAATTTTTGAACTACTATAATCTTTCCATTAACTCTACAGACTTTGAATATACATATCGGTCAGACCTAATGCTTGCAACACTTTGGAGCACATCTTTAGAGGTCAATTAGCCAAAGCCACAAAAAACGAGAGCGAACGTTGTGAGTTGCTGCGGACACCGCAACTCTACATTTATACCCGATACTTAGTCAGTATGACTCTCCTCCGGCAGACGCCGTTAATATTAAACGACACGACAAAGAGTGCGTTCGAGAGAGACAGAAAATCAGTCTGAGCGTGACGTCGGGCGCTGCGTAACAACTGAAAATTGATTTGTTCCTATTGGCTAAAAAAATGATCCGATCTGATCCAGATTCAGGAATCTGATAGATATGGTCATTATCTATGATTCTGCGTTTTTAGTTTTTTCGTATCTTCAATATTGTGGATGCAACAGATTTTCGTCTTTTGTGTGGGCGGAGGGGGTAAGGCGAAATTGTGAGATAAACGTTTTATAGTGAGATCTAACAGGAGTGCGGATACCAAATTTGGTTACTCTAGCGTTAATTGTCTCTGAGATTTGTGAATATTCCCAGATTTTCGTCCATTGCGGGGGCGGAAGGGGGTGTGGCGAAATTTTGAAACAAACTTGTCTCGGTCCGATATATTAGGAGTATGGATACCAAATTTGGTTGCTCTACCTTTTATAGTCTCGGAGATCTAGGCGCTAATGTTTTACTCTAAGCAAAGCCGACTATACTACGTGTGTGTAGAGAGAGACAGGGCGAGAAAAAATGAAATTGTTTTCTTGATGCTGGCTCTAATAATAATACGATCCAATTCAGATTCTGTAGTCTAAAAGATATGGTCATTCTCTACGATTCTGCGTTTTTGGTTTTCTCGTATCTTTAAAATTGTGAATGCCACAGATTTTCGTCCTTTGTGGGGGCGGAAGTGGGCGGGGCGAAGTTTTGAAATATTTTTGTAGCAGTGACATATCACAGAAATCTGGATCCAAAACATCGTTGCTCTTGCTCTTATAGTCTTTGAGCACTAGGCGCTGAAGGGGACGGACAGACGGACAGACGGACGGACGGACAGACGGACAGACAGACATGGCTCAATCGACTCGGCTATTGATGCTGATCAAGAATATATATACTTTATGGGGTCGGAAACGATTCCTTCTGGACGTTACACACATCCACTTTTACCACAAATCTAATATACCCCAATACTCATTTTGAGTATCGGGTATAAAAATCAGACAGACCCACCAACAAAATGCTGGCTAATAGATTGAACCTTCAAATCGATTTTTGGGTATTTTTTTGGTTGGTTGGAGTGCTAACGAGGGCCATAAACGAAGCCTGAATTCGCTCGAAAATATGTAAACCGACTTACCTTGATCGGAAAATGAACGAATGTTAATCCAACAATAGTTTGTTTTGGCAATCCGCTTCGGTAGTGGAACTTCCGATTCGTTTATGTTTTTACGAGCTATCTCTTTTGTTGATGGAAGCTTCCTGCTTGGAATTATTAACTATATGTTTGATATGTATATAATATTTTTAAGAAATTGCACTTTTTGTCGCTTGTCTTGGCTTTCGCTTCAAGCGCTCTCTCTCCCTCTCTCTCTCTCTGTCTGTCTCTTTTGTATCTTTCGGATACGTTTCACAATTTTTGCAGCATGTAACGTATTTTTCACGCTTTGAACTACTTTTTCTATTTCGCTTTGGCTCGAGTTTTGAAAGTTTTTGTTGTTGTTTGCTGCTGCTGCTGCAATTTGCTTCGTTTTTCACTTAACACGATTTGTGGCTTTTGGTTTTTGGGTGGTAAATCCAGTTTGCAAACTGCAATGTTGTGTGTGCGACTACGAGTATCTTCGTATCTGACGGCTGAGTAATGCGCTCGTGCTTTGGTGTATCTGTATCTACGGTCTGTTCGCGCGCACTCAACGTTTTCGACTGATAGCGATCGTGTCTGTGCAGCGAGTTTTGTTGCCTCGGCTCGTCTCTCTCTCTCGCTCTCTCTGTGCGCACAATAGACCTCCCTCTCTTGCGCTCACTGTGGTCTTGCTCTCTCTCGCTCTCTCTCTTTGTCTCTCAGCTGTTTTGGCCCGCCAGCTGTGGACATATTTGTAGATCGTTTGTATCTGGCAGTACGATGCCCGACCCGCATTTCTGGCTCTGACTGTTAAGCTGATTGAGTCAACATCTCTGAGGTCAATGAAAAGGTTTCAGAGATCGAAAAGGGCCAACAGGATGGGAAATGTGGGCTAACTTCTGCTGGATTCGATGGTTTTTGTTTAGAGATTAAGCGACTTTATAGAAGAGCGATTCAACATGGAAATTCAGTGTGAAACCCCTATGGATTATCCCTTTCATGTTCCAACCCTGTGCGGCTGTCATAGGGTGTTCATTAGATTTCAACTTCAAATACCATTTCCCCATTAGAGGACAACTCATCGTGGTGGCCCTTTGACTTGTCACCCAATTTATTCAAATTTCCATTACCATTTTCCATCAATTTATCATTTCACACTTCGTTACCAAAACCGAAACATGGTATGGAAAAGTGAGCACTCGCTAAAGCGAACTTATTTAGACAAGGGATTGGTGGAAAACTACTGGAAACTACTCTTAACTATGCCTCAACTATATCATTGGGACTATCTCTGACTCAACGTAAAGTCATCTCCTCTGTTAAAAAAGTAAGGCACTTCCCTCTTTCCGTTGCTTCTTTCCACCCAAGGGTAGTACTTCTTTCGATCGTGCACTGTGTATATTGCACTTCCACATATTAATAATGCATTCATTCATTCACTCATTCATTCACTCACTGATTCATTAATTTTTGTAGAATTTTCCCCGCTGACTAATTACGCAGCCATCGAGCATACACACGAGTATATCCATCGCATCCATGGACTCCCAGTAATTACAGGAAATCCTTTTTCCTGTCTCGCATTGAAAGCATTTATTTCAATGTAAATGATTCCAGACCTTAGGGCTTCCTCTCTCTTTTCGGAGTGACAGCCGCAGGATCGAAGCGGTCTGACTCGCATGCCAAGGCGAGGTCCTCTGAGGATCGTAGCATATCGACATTTGACTGGCTGTCAAGTGCGTGTATACCCTCCTTCTTTCATACTGAATCCTTTGGCTCCTCGCATGTCATAGGCCAAAGCGTGAAGTGAGATGATGACTCGGGTTACGACAGTACTTCTTTGGAAATGCCATCCAATCGATCGAGTTCCAGGATAACGCCCACGTCGGGCACGCGTATATGTACGTGAGGAAAGGCACCTCAGGATGGTCCTGCACTCAAATTGCAGCGCAGATGTTCCACCTTTGAAGTGGTGTCCTGTTGCGATCTCAAGTGCATCTAATGGCTTGTTTATCAGCAGTTGTCGATCTCTCGGCAAATAAATTGAGTTTTTCCTGCGTGTGCTCCTTTTTTACCTAATTGATTTCGGCGTCACTCTAATCAATTCTAATTGCTGGGCTATGCTGTGGAATGGCGGCCAATCCGCTTAGGAATGCTTCCAGGCAGAGGACAAACCCAGATACACATGCAGCTACTCATAATCTCTGGCTCATCCTGTCCACATACGATGCCTAGCAGCTGTCACGCATCCAATCGCATTCCACGAGTGTATTTCTATTGTCTGGCTAGGAATCTCGATAAGAATCGCCTCGGACAGGATGTGCAATGAGCATTGCATTGCCAAAAAGAGGAGAGAGGATGTTTATTTAGGCCCCAGAACGGACCTCGTACGTGACTCTGTGAGGTAATTCCTGTGTGTTCGCTCGTATGATAATTGCCCAAAGGAAAAATATTTGCTTAGTTTTGTTGGTTTTCAATTACGTTCGTGTTTGCGCATAAATAGAGTCTCGAAGTGAAGGAAGTAGTCCCCGGCCCGAGAAACGATCAGAGGCGATGGTTAATTTACACTTACATCTGGCGGATGGCATGGCGGAGATATTGCAGCTGGAGAACTCTTTGGGATAAGGGCTAGGGATCGGAGGCAGCGTGTGCCTTGGAAATATATCAAATTCCCAAATATATCCGTCTACTTTTGGATAGAGCATCGAAGCAGCCCCTCGAAGTAGACTAAACGATTAACGAGCCAGAGGTACATATTTACATATTTTCGAAATTTCCTCTGAAGATGTTTCACGTACCCCAAAGTCATTAAAGATCAACAAAAATATACAAAGGAGGACCAAAGAGACAGAGGGAGTGATGCTGGTGGTGGTGGTGCAGAGCGACGGGTGCAGATCCGAGCACCGGAGCGGAGAAGACAATAGAAACAACAAGCCGCAGAGCAGACTTCCGCTTTCGTTTCATAAATTCGGATTAAGGCATTTCCCAGTGATAACAATGAAAGTACATAAAGAGAACGACGTCGACGACGACGGTGAAGAAATACTCCGTGAATCTGATTAACGGCAACAATGAGAACTTATAAACGTGTCACGTAAATGGTTTGTGCACCATCCATTCCAGGCATTCAGGGGCAGCAGCACAGTAGTAAAGTAAAGTAAAGTAAAGTAAACCCACAAAACATGCCCCAGAACAAACACCACACCATGCCACAGCATGCCACAAGAGCGTGGTACGGGGTAAAGCTCACTGAATTGTCTCTGGAGGGAAATCTCAAATGAGGCGACGCCCTTTTGTTAGTTAAACTACTTATACAGATCTGCTCTGGGATTGTGGGATTGTAGGTGGGCACGGAAGTGAGTGGAGGGAGGGAGTTACGAAAATAAGGGATTACTTGAGGGTATTTATATACTTAATGATATGCCAAGGGAAACGGAAGCTGAAAGATGGTTAAAATCTAAATAGAAAGATTTCTGATTGATATAGGAATATCTATCTATAGATATCATTAGATACAAAGATTCCCTATAAACACAGAAATAAGTGATGCAGAAAAGAATCCAAATATATTAGATGATCGTATCCGACAGAAACATTTATATTCAATAGATCCTGCGATAAACTCTCACATCCGACAGATGCATCTGACATACATAATCTACAAGCAGACAAATAGATAGGTCAAACGACAAACACAATCCGCAAATGTTTTTATCATGCAAACTAAACAACTGACAGATACATTTGGGCAAACACAATTAGAACGAGGGGGAACGTTGTGAGTTGCTGCGGGCACCGCAACTCTACAGTTATACCCGATACTAAGTCAGTATGGCTCTCCTCCGGCAGACGCCGCTGATATTAAACGACACGACAAAGAGTGCGTGCGAGAGAGACAGAAAATCAGTCTGAGCGTGACGTCGGGCGCTGCGTAGCCACTGCAAATTGATTTGTTCCTATTGGCTATAAAAATGATCTGATCTGATCCAGATTCAGCAATCTGATAGATATGGTCATTATCTATGATTCTGCGTTTTTAGTTTTCTCGAACGTGCAATATTGTGGATGCAACAGATTTTCGTCGTTTGCGTGGGCGGAAGGGGGTGGGGCGAAATTTTGAGATACACGTTTTATATTAAGATCTAACAGAAGTGCGGATACCAAATTTGGTTACTCTAGCCTTAATAGTCTCTGAGATTTTTGAATATCCCCAGATTTTCGTCCTTTGCGGGGGCGGAAGGGGGTGTGGCGCAATTTTAAAACAAACTCGTCTCGGTCCGATATATTAGGAGTGTGGATACCAAATTTGGTTGCTCTAGCTTTTATAGTCTCTGAGATCTAGGCGCTAATGTTTTACTCTAAGCAAAGCCGGCTATGCTACGTGTGTGTTAGAGAGAGACAGGGCGAGAAAAAATGAAATTGTTTTCTTGATTCTGGCTATAATAATTATACGATCTGGTTCAGATTCCGCAGTCTAAAATATATGGTCCTTCTCTACGATTCTGCGTTTTTAGTTTTCTCGTATCGTCGAAATTGTGGATGCCACAGATTTTCGCCTTTTGTGGGGGCGGAAGTGGGCGGGGCAAAGTTTTGAAATATTTTTGTAGCAGTGACATATCACAGAAGTCTGGATCCAAAATATCGTTGCTCTAGCTCTTATAGTCTTTGAGCACTAGGCGCTGAAGGGGACGGACAGACGGACGGACGGACAGGCGGACAGACGGACAGACGGACAGACAGACATGGCTCAATCGACTCGGCTATTGATGCTAATCAAGAATATATATACTTTTTGGGGTCGAAAACGATTCCTTCTGGACGTTACACACATCCACTTTTACCACAAATCTAATATACCCCAATACTCATTTTGAGTATCGGGTATACCGAGGGGGAACGTTGTGAGTTGCTGCGGACACCGCAACTCTACAGTTATACCCGATACTAAGTCAGTATGGCTCTCCTCCGGCAGACGCCGCTAATATTAAACGACACGACAAAGAGTGCGTGCGAGAGAGACAGAAAATCAGTCTGAGCGTGACGTCGGGCGCTGCGTAGCCACTGCAAATTGATTTGTTCGTATTGGCTATAAAAATGATCTGAACTGATCCAGATTCAGCAATCTGATAGATATGGTCATTATCTATGATTCTGCGTTTTTAGTTTTCTCGTATACTCAATATTGTGGATGCAACAGATTTTCGTTTTTTGTGGGGGCGGAAGGGGGTGGGGTGAAACTTTGAGATACACGTTTTATAGTAAGATCTAACAGAAGTGCGGATACCAAATTTGGTTACTCTAGCCTTAATAGTCTCTGAGATTTTTGAGTATCCCCAGATTTTCGTCCTTTGCGGGGGCGGAAGGGGGTGTGGCGAAATTTTGAAACAAACTTGTCTCGGTCCGATATATTAGGAGTGTGGATACCAAATTTGGTTGCTCTAGCTTTTGTAGTCTCTGAGATCTAGGCGCTAATGTTTTACTCTAAGCAAAGCCGGCTATGCTACGTGTGTGTTAGAGAGAGACAGGGCGAGAAAAAATGAAATTGTTTTCTTGATGCTGGCTATAATAATAATACGATCCAATTCAGATTCCGCAGTCTTAAAGATATGGTCATTCTCTACAATTCTACGTTTTTGGTTTTCTCATATCTTTAAAATTGTGGATGCCACAGATTTTCGTCCTTTGTGGGGGCGGAAGTGGGCGGGGCGAAGTTTTGAAATATTTTTGTAGCAGTGACATATCACAGAAGTCTGGATCCAAAACATCGTTGCTCTAGCTCTTATAGTCTTTGAGCACTAGGCGCTGAAGGGGACGGACGGACGGACGGACGGACGGACGGACGGACGGACGGACGGACGGACGGACGGACAGACGGACAGACAGACAGGGCTCAATCGACTCGGCTATTGATGCTGATCAAGAATATATATACTTTATGGGGTCGGAAACGATTCCTTCTGGACGTTACACACATCCACTTTTACCACAAATCTAATATACCCCAATACTCATTTTGAGTATCGGGTATAACGAGGGGGAACGTTGTGAGTTGCTGCCGACACCGCAACTCTACAGTTATACCCGATACTTAGTCAGTATGGCTCTCCTCCGGCAGACGCCGCTAATATTGAACGACACGACAAAGAGTGCGTGCGAGAGAGACAGAAAATCAGTCTGAGCGTGACGTCGGGCGCTGCGTAGCCACTGCAAATTGATTTGTTCCTATTGGCTATAAAAATGATCTGATCTGATCCAGATTCAGCAATCTGATAGATACGGTCATTATCTATGATTCTGCGTTTTTAGTTTTCTCGAATGTACAATATTGTGGATGCAACAGATTTTCATCCTTTGTGTGGGCGGAAGGGGGTGGGGCGAAATTTTGAGATACACGTTTTATAGTAAGATCTAACAGGAGGGCGGATACCAAATTTGGTTACTCTAGCCTTAATAGTCTCTGAGATTTTTGAATATCCCCAGATTTTCGTCCTTTGCGGGGGCGGAAGGGGCTGTGGCGAAATTTTGAAACAAACTCGTCTCGGTCCAATATATTAGGAGTGTGGATACCAAATTTGGTTGCTCTAGCTTTTGTAGTCTCTGAGATCTAGGCGCTAATGTTTTACTCTAAGCAAAGCCGCCTATGCTACGTGTGTGTTAGAGAGAGACAGGGCGAGAAAAAATGAAATTGTTTTCTTGATGCTGGCTATAATAATAATACGATCCAATTCAGATTCCGCAGTCTTAAAGATATGGTCATTCTCTAAAATTCAGCGTTTTTGGTTTTCTCATATCTTTAAAATTGTGGATGCCACAGATTTTCGTCCTTTCTGTGGGCGGAAGGGGGCGGAGCGAAGTTTTGAAATATTTTTGTAGCAGTGACATATCACAGAAGTCTGGGTCCAAAACAGCGTTGCTCTAGCTCTTATAGTCTTTGAGCACTAGGCGCTGAAGGGGACGGACAGACGGACGGACGGACAGACGGACAGACAGACAGGGCTCAATCGACTCGGCTATTGATGCTGATCAAGAATATATACACTTTATGGGGTCGGAAACGATTCCTTCTGGACGTTACACACATCCACTTTTACCACAAATCTGTTATACCCCAATACTCCTTTTGAGTATCGGGTATAAAAAAAACGAGGGGGAACGTTGTGAGTTGCTGCGGACACCGCAACTCTACAGTTATACCCGATACTAAGTCAGTATGGCTCTCCTCCGGCAGACGCCGCTAATATTAAACGACACGACAAAGAGTGCGTGCGAGAGAGACAGAAAATCAGTCTGAGCGTGACGTCGGGCGCTGCGCGGCCACTGCAAATTGATTTCTTGCTTTTGGCTACAAAAATGATCCGATCTGATCCAGATGCAGCAATCTGATAGATATGGTCGTTATCTATGATTCTGCGTTTTTAGTTTTCTCGAATGTGCAATATTGTGGATGCAACAGATTTTCGTTCTTTGTGGGGGCGGAAGGGGGTGGGGCGAAATTTTGAGATACACGTTTTATAGTAAGATCTAACAGGAGTGCGGATACCAAATTTGGTTACTCTAGCCTTAATAGTCTCTGAGATTTTTGAATATCCCCAGATTTTCGTCCTTTGCGGGGGCGGAAGGGGGTGTGGCGAAATTTTGAAACAAACACGTCTCGGTCCAATATATTAGGAGTGTGGATACCAAATTTGGTTGCTCTAGCTTTTGTAGTCTCTGAGATCTAGGCGCTAGTGTTTTACTCTAAGCAAAGCCGCCTATGCTACGTGTGTGTTAGAGAGAGACAGGGCGAGAAAAAATGAAATTGTTTTCTTGATGCTGGCTATAATAATAATACGATCCAATTCAGATTCCGCAGTCTTAAAGATATGGTCATTCTCTACAATTCAGCGTTTTTGGTTTTCTCATATCTTTAAAATTGTGGATGCCACAGATTTTCGTCCTTTCTGGGGGCGGAAGGGGGCGGAGCGACGTTTTGAAATATTTTTGTAGCAGTGACATATCACAGAAGTCTGGGTCCAAAACAGCGTTGCTCTAGCTCTTATAGTCTTTGAGCACTAGGCGCTGAAGGGGACGGACAGACGGACGGACGGACAGACGGACAGACAGACAGGGCTCAATCGACTCGGCTATTGATGCTGATCAAGAATATATACACTTTATGGGGTCGGAAACGATTCCTTCTGGACGTTAGGTTAGGTTAGGTTAGGTTGAGGCGGCTGCCGGGCTCGCTCGGAACCCGTCACACTTAGGCCGGTTTCGGCCCGTTGTGATACCGCATAGGATCATTTCCTTCCTGCGTTGTGAGACTTCCTGTCAGCAATTATCCCAGCCAGATGCTCTCACAAAGTTCGCTATCCTCCTGGGACATAGTTTGGACATCTCTGAGATGTCGTGTAGAAAGGCTGAGCCCAGGTGCTGTAGCCTTCTTCTGCTGAGAGCTGGGCAGGAGCAGAACAGATGTTCCACTGTCTTCTCCTCTTCCTCGTCTCTACAGCTGCGACAAAAATCGTTATGTGGGGCCCCCAGCCTGTTAGCGTGGGTGCCTATTAGCCAGTGTCCCGTGAGGGAACGTGTGACCACGCTGCACCTTTTCCTGCTTAACTTGAGGAGCTCGGAGGTGCGCTTCATGTCCATGGTCGGCCATGTTTGCCGAGTTGTGCGACATCGTGGCACTGTTTGCCACATATCGTTGTTTAGTCGCTTGTATTGCTCCCTTATAATGAGCTTACAGGTGGCCATTGGCATACAGATATCCTCCTTGTCTTGGAGAAGGGGGATTGTAGTGCCAGATCTGGCCAGCTCGTCCGCTATACAGTTGCCCTCGATGTCCCGGTGGCCCGGGACCCAAATCAGGCTAATAGCAAATTGCTGAGCCATCTCGTGCAGAGATTTGCGGCAGTCTGCCACGGTGGCCGAGTTCGAGGAAATCGCGCTCAGCGATTTGAGCGCAGCCTGGCTGTCGCTATAAATGTTTAGCTTGGTTGCCGTGACGGCAGCCGCTTGTAGGCAGTCTAGAGCCTCCCTGATTGCTATGACTTCCGCTTGAAAGACACTGCAATGATCTGGGAGTCTGAAGGAATGCCTTATGCTTAGCTGTTCAGAGTAGATTCCCCCTCCGACTCTGTCGTCCAGCTTTGATCCATCTGTGAAGATGTTTATGGCCCCATCTGGGCCTGGGAGTCCCTCGAGCCATTCGTCTCTGTGAGGGATGATTGTGTCGAAGGGAGTGTCTGTGTACTCTCTTGGAACTTGGTAGTCTGTTTTTGAGGGGACGGTACTGCTATTATTTAATATGGCTGAGTGACCTATGCACTGTGTCACCCATTGATCTGAGTCTCTTAGACGTATTGCTGCTGCTTCTGCCCGTTCCTTTCCTGCGAGGTCAAGGCTCTGTAGGCATAGGATGGCATTTAGCGCATCATTTGGGGTGGTGCGAAGAGCTCCGCTGATGCATAGGGCGGCAGTCCGCTGGACTTTGCCCAGTTGCTTGGTGATCGCCCTTTTTGATAGGGCCGGCCACCACACCGTAACTCCGTAGAGTAGTATTGGTCTAACTATAGCTTGATATATCCATTGGACTATGCTTGGGATCATTCCCCATCTTAGCCCAATAGCTTTTTTGCATGTGTAGAGTGCAGTCATTGCCTTCTTCACTCTGTCTTTGACATTCAGGTTCCAGCTAAGCTTCTTGTCAATTACCAACCCTAAGTAACTGGCACTGTCGCTAAAGGAGAGCCTGCATCCTTGTAGTATTGGAGTGTTGAGGGGCGGGACCTTGTATTTATTTGTGAATAGTACGAGTTCCGTTTTTGAGGGATTTACTCCCAGACCGCGCGATTCTGTCCAATCCGACAGTTGCGCTAGCTTTGTGGACATTAAGACGCACAGTGTTTGGGGGTATTTCCCCGAGAAGATAATCGCAACGTCGTCCGCATAGGCCACGACATTGCAGCCCCCCCCTTCCAGGTCACATAGAATCTTGTTGACTGCTATGTTCCACAGAAGAGGAGACAGGACACCACCTTGCGGGGTGCCTCTGTTGACATACCTTGACTGGGCGGACGATCCCATCGATGATGTCACCGTCCTGCATGTGAGCAATTGATCAATGAGCATCACCAAGTGACGGTCCACCCCCAGGTCAGTCAGGGCTTCTGTAATGGCGCCCGGTACAACGTTGTTGAAAGCTCCCTCAATATCGAGAAAGGCTATGAGTGAGTACTCTTTGTGATGCAGAGATTTCTCTACCGCTGAGATCACTTCATGAAGAGCCGTTTCCGTGGATTTTCCTTTCCGGTAGGCATGCTGTGCGCCTGACAGCAACTGAGGGTGTATAGTTGTCCTCAGTTGCAGCCCGACGAGTCTCTCAAAGGTTTTGAGAAGGAAGGACGATAGGCTGATTGGTCTAAAGTCTTTTGCAGCTGAGTGCGAGGCTTTCCCAGCTTTGGGAATGAAGACTATCTTTGCCTTAAGCCATGTTCGCGGGATTGTACCCACAGCCAGTATCTTCCTGAAGATACCTTGTAGCCAGTTGATGGCCGTATCCCCGGCCTTCTGAAGTTGGGCCGGGATTACCTGGTCTGGGCCTGGCGATTTGAACGGGTTGAAGCTGTTTATTGCCCAGCTTATGTTACCTTTTGTGAGGATGTGATTTGTGAGGATCCATCGAGGTTACCGGTCCCTCTCCTGGAAGATGTGCCGTCTCGATGGTTGTGCACCCTGGAAAATGTGTGTCTAGTAGAATCTGCAGGGACTCCTCACTGGAGTTAGTGCACGTGCCGTCATTCCTTTTAAGATACCCTACCGAGGGGTTCGTTTTTGAGAGAATCTTGCGAAGCCTTGCGGCCTCTGACGTTTCCTCAATTTCCGAGCAAAATTTTTGCCAAGAGGCCCTTTTTGCTTTCCTTGTTTCCTTTTTATATAGTGACAGACTGATTTTGTAGTCTGCCCAGTGGCTCTCCTCGTTCGCGCTTTTGGCCCTGTTGAAGAGGGTCCTGCAGCTTTTACGTAGGATGTCTATTTGTTTTGACCACCAGGGGGGTTTCTTTTTCCCCCTAGGTTTGCTAGAGGGGCACGCTGCCGCGAAGGCTTTGTTGCATGCCTCTGTGAACCTGTTCACTAGGCGATCTAGGTCGTCTTTTGTGTCAGGGCATGATGGTGCTTTGGAGGGGAGTAAGTCCTCCAGGGCTGAGCTATATTTTTCCCAGTTGGCTTTCCTGGGATTAATATAGTCCTTAGGTTTCGGACACTCGAGGGATAGTGTGGTCTCGATGTATCTGTGGTCAGAGAAAGAGTGGTCATCAAGGACTTGCCAACTCTTGACTATGTCTAACAGGTTGGAAGACACTAGGGTGATGTCAATAACCTCCTGTCGATTTTTAATTATAAAAGTGGGGTCGTTGCCCCGATTACAAATAAATAGATTTGAGTTGAGGATGAAGCTGAAAAGTGACTCACCCCTTACATTTGTGTTCGAGCTCCCCCATTGAGTGTGGTGAGCGTTGGCATCGCAACCTATTAATAGGTCTATGTCCGACCTCTCGCTGTCGCTGGCTAGTTTGCGAACCAGGTCGTTGGGAGGATCGTTTCCCTCATGGGCCATGTAGGACGACATCAGCCTTAGATGTGTCCCTTTCAGCTCTAGGCTTGCCGCCGTGTTGTCGCTATCGCTATAGTTATGGAGCAGAAAGATATTAAGGTGCTTTCTGGCGAGAATGCAGGTGCGGGTTTTACCTTCATGTTCAGCTACAATTATCTTGTACTCCTTCGACCCTAGTCCACAAACCTTGTCTCCCACTATCCAAGGTTCCTGGATCAGGGCTACGTCTGCTCCGCTCTCTTCGAGGCGGAGTATAAGAGCAGCGGATGCTGCCTTACAGTGGTGGAGATTGATCTGAAGGAGCCTCAAGGACATCCTTAGTGTTCTCCACCACTGTAATGTCGGCATCCGGATCATCCTCGACTTCCTCGTGGCAACACATCGCCTCGAAGACGCATCTCAGCGTGCCATCGGTGGAGTAGCCCTCTGGGTCTATCTCTGTGTGATCGTCGGGTGCTTCGATCTCCGAGGCAGCGTCCTGCTCAACTGGCTTGTCGACAGGACGTGCCTCGGCCGCCGCATCCGACTTGTAGACCTTTACGGTCACAGAGCTGAACCCAAAATTGAGCTCGCCTTTGGCAGCCTCAATCGGGGCCAGCGACTCTTTGTTGAGGACGACCACCGCCTGGTTTGTGGGGCCCTGTGTCGTCTCAACTTTGACCACCTTCCAATCTGCTGTTGGGAGGTGGGGGTTGCATCTTTGCAACATTTTTAGGATGCGCTCCGGCTCCTTCATGGAGGCGGGCACCCAGACTCTCGCCCTTGGTCTACTGGGCACTTCGCTCCAGTCTACAGCGACGAGCTTCGCCCCTGGGTAGACTTCCCCGACTTGCGCTACCGCTGCTTTGTACAGCTGTACGGAGCGCTCGTCTTCACAGGCTACGATTTTTATGCAGCCCTGGTACCAGCCCATGTCTTTGCAGACGGGGGGGGGGGGGGGGTCCAGGCTGCTTTTCCAGCAGCTCGAAGCAGCGGTCGGCCAGTGCCGCTTCCACCCACTTCCACTGGTTTCTAGGTATCCGGGAGTCCGCGCTGCCTTTGTCCAGGACGCAAATCAGCGTCCTTTCTCTGGCAATCTGCGCGAATGATGTGTTAGGCAGCACTCTGGAGCGCTTCGGTGTCGGCCCCGGAGTCTCTTGTGAGCGCTGCCTTTTTGGCTGAGGGGCTTCCTTCTTCGGTGCTTCCTTGCCAAAGTTCGGCAGCACCTTCGAGGCCCACTCAACCTTCTTTATCCATTTGTCCGTCGGGCTGGACATCTGGCTTGCGTTCTGCCGACGGAGTATATTGCCAGCACTCCTTCTATCGGCATATGTAAAAGATTTGGCTTGGACACTAGTAGATGGTGACTCATCACCCGCCACTTTACCAGCAGGCAGAGCAGCCGCAGGATTGCATAGCCACTCTGCCAAGGTATCGGTTTTGGGAGCCAATTCACCACCCACCCCGAAAACGGGATGGGACCGCTTTGGGCTCTCCCTAGCATCTTCCGCCGCGCAGGTTTTCCCTGCTGATTTGCGGGTCGGGCCAGGCCTTTGGGCCGCTGCCTTCCCCTGTTTGGGATTGCTCCCTGTTGGCATTTGGGGAGTGCCAGACTCATTTTGTTTGTTTTTAAATTCTTCCATTCTTTTTCCCACGAGCTGCAGAGAAGGGGTACGGTCCGTCCGGGCAGAGATCCACGTTGCCCGGATAAGGCATACTTAGAACAGGGGGCTGCCAAGTCCCTGAGCTCTCCGTTAACGACTGGGCTAGTTTTATATACCGGGCCCCAGCCAGGCTGACTCTCGGCACGGGTCGAATAACACTCTTAGTCCGGCCCGGTGTGAGCTGAATGTGGGGGGTTGGGATGTGGGTAGGTAGTGTGTAGGGATAGGGGAGTGTGTGAGCTACTTATACGAGGCGGCACCACAAGCGCATCGTCAGTGTTGCTACTTCGCGAACACCCGCTGGCTGTCCGGGGCTGCTTATTTTCGGTACTCTCCCTAGGGATGTCCGATTATTCGCAGCTGACCTACCTATATGACCTGTATATAGGTAGGTCGTTCGCTATCCGCAACCTGCGACCCGTCCGGTGGCCTCAGCTAGGCCCCCTTTGAGCCACCTCACGAGCTCATCAGACCAGATTCTGGACGTTACACACATCCACTTTTACCACAAATCTAATATACCCCAATACTCCTTTTGAGTATCGGGTATAAAAAAAAAAAAAACGAGGGGGAACGTTGTGAGTTGCTGCGGACACCGCAACTCTACAGTTATACCCGATACTAAGTCAGTATGGCTCTCCTCCGGCAGACGCCGCTAATATTAAACGACACGACAAAGAGTGCGTGCGAGAGAGACAGAAAATCAGTCTGAGCGTGACGTCGGGCGCTGCGCGGCCACTGCAAATTGATTTCTTGCTTTTGGCTACAAAAATGATCCGATCTGATCCAGATTCAGCAATCTGATAGATATGGTCGTTATCTATGATTCTGCGTTTTTAGTTTTTTCGAATGTGCAATATTGTGGATGCAACAGATTTTCGTCCTTTGTGGGGCGGAAGTGGGTGGGGCGAAATTTTGAGATAAACGTTTTATAGTAAGATCTAACAGGAGTGCGGATACTAAATTTGGTTACTCTAGCCTTAATAGTCTCTGAGATTTTTGAATATCCCCAGATTTTCGTCCATTGCGGGGGCGGAAGGGGGTGTGGCGAAATTTTGAAACAAACTCGTCTCGGTCCAATATATTAGGAGTGTGGATACCAAATTTGGTTGCTCTAGCTTTTGTAGTCTCTGAGATCTAGGCGCTAATGTTTTACTCTAAGCAAAGCCGCATATGCTACGTGTGTGTTAGAGAGAGACAGGGCGAGAAAAAATGAAATTGTTTTCTTGATGCTGGCTATAATAATAATACGATCCAATTCAGATTCTGCAGTCTAAAAGATATGGTCATTCTCTACGATTCTGCGTTTTTGGTTTTCTCATATCTTTAAAATTGTAGAAGCCACAGATTTTCGTCCTTTGTGGGGGCGGAAGTGGGCGGGGCGAAGTTTTGAAATATTTTTGTAGCAGTGACATATCACAGAAGTCTGGATCCAAAACATCGTTGCTCTAGCTCTTATAGTCTTTGAGCACTAGGCGCTAATAGGGACGGACAGACGGACAGACGGACGGACGGACAGACGGACAGACAGACATGGCTCAATCGACTCGGCTATTGATGCTGATCAAGAATATATATACTTTATGGGGTCGGAAACGATTCCTTCTGGACGTTACACACATCCACTTTTACCACAAATCTAATATACCCCAATACTCATTTTGAGTATCGGGTATAATAAAAACGAGGGGGAACGTTGTGGAGTTGCTGCCGGAACCGCAACTCTACGGTTATACCCGATACTAAGTCAGTATGGCTCTCCTCCGGCAGACGCCGCTAATATTGAACGACACGACAAAGCGTGCGTGCGAGAGAGACAGAAAATCAGTCTGAGCGTGACGTCGGGCGCTGCGTAGCCACTGCAAATTGACTTGTTCCTATTGGCTATAAAAATGATCTGATCTGATCCAGATTCAGCAATCTGATAGATATGGTCATTATCTATGATTCTGCGTTTTTAGTTTTGGTTTTCTTATATCTTTAAAATTGTAGAAGCCACAGATTTTCGTCCTTTGTGGGGGCGGAAGTGGGCGGGGCGAAGTTTTGAGATATTTTTGTAGCAGTGACATATCACAGAAGTCTGGATCCAAAACATCGTTGCTCTAGCTCTTATAGTCTTTGAGCACTAGGCGCTAATAGGGACGGACAGACGGACAGACGGACGGACGGACAGACGGACAGACAGACATGGCTCAATCGACTCGGCTATTGATGCTGATCAAGAATATATATACTTTATGGGGTCGGAAACGATTCCTTCTGGACGTTACACACATCCACTTTTACCACAAATCTAATATACCCCAATACTCATTTTGAGTATCGGGGATAATAAAAACGAGGGGGAACGTTGTGAGTTGCTGCCGACACCGCAACTCTACGGTTATACCCGATACTAAGTCAGTATGGCTCTCCTCCGGCAGACGCCGCTAATATTGAACGACACGACAAAGCGTGCGTGCGAGAGAGACAGAAAATCAGTCTGAGCGTGACGTCGGGCGCTGCGTAGCCACTGCAAATTGACTTGTTCCTATTGGCTATAAAAATGATCTGATCTGATCCAGATTCAGCAATCTGATAGATATGGTCATTATCTATGATTCTGCGTTTTTAGTTTTCTCGAATGTGCAATATTGTGGATGCAACAGATTTTCGTCTTTTGTGGGGGCGGAAGGGGGTGGGGCGAAATTCTGAGATATACGTTTTATAGTGAGATCTAACAGAAGTGCGGATACCAAATTTGGTTACTCTAGCCTTAATAGTCTCTGAGATTTGTGGATGCCCCAGATTTTCGTCCTTTGCTGGGGCGGAAGGGGGTGTGGCGAAATTTGGACACGAAACGGTCAAGGTCCGATATCACAGGAGTGTGGATACCAAATTTGGTTGCTCTGGCTCTTATAGGTTCTGAGATCCTTGAACTCATATTTTGCAATTGACAAAACCGACCATGAAACCTGTGTTTTAGAGAGCGACAGAGCGAGAAAGAATGAAATTGTTTTCTTGATTCTGGCTATAATCATTATACGATCTGGTTCAGATTTTGCACTGTAGAAGATATGGTCATCCTCACCGATTCTGCGTTCTTGGTTTTATCGTATGTGGGGGCGGAAGTGGGCGGGGCGAAGTTTTGAAATATTTTTGTAGCAGTGACATATCACAGAAGTCTGGATCCAAAACATCGTTGCTCTAGCTCTTATAGTCTTTGAGCACTAGGCGCTGAAGGGGACGGACGGACGGACGGACGGACGGACGGACAGACGGACAGACAGACAGGGCTCAATCGACTCGGCTATTGATGCTGATCAAGAATATATATACTTTATGGGGTCGGAAATGATTCCTTCTGGACGTTACACACATCCACTTTTACCACAAATCTAATATACCCCAATACTCATTTTGAGTATCGGGTATAACGAGGGGGAACGTTGTGAGTTGCTGCCGACACCGCAACTCTACGGTTATACCCGATACTAAGTCAGTATGGCTCTCCTCCGGCAGACGCCGCTAATATTAAACGACACGACAAAGATTGCGTGCGAGAGAGACAGAAAATCAGTCTGAGCGTGACGTCGGGCGCTGCGTAGCCACTGCAAATTGATTTGTTCCTATTGGCTATAAAAATGATCTGATCTGATCCAGATTCAGCAATCTGATAGATATGGTCATTATCTATGATTCTGCGTTCTTAGTTTTCTCGAATGTGCAATATTGTGGATGCAACAGATTTTCTTTCTTTGTGTGGGCGGAAGGGGGTGGGGCGAAATTTTGAGATACACGTTTTATAGTAAGATCTAACAGGAGTGCGGATACCAAATTTGGTTACTCTAGCCCTAATAGTCTCTGAGATTTTTGAATATCCCCAGATTTTCGTCCTTTGCGGGGGCGAAAGGGGGTGTGGAGAAATTTTGAAACAAACTCGTCTCGGTCCGAAATATTAGGAGTGTGGATACCAAATTTGGTTGCTCTAGCTTTTGTAGTCTCTGAGATCTAGGCGCTAATGTTTTACTCTAAGCAAAGCCGCCTATGCTACGTGTGTGTTAGAAAGAGACAGGGCGAGAAAAAATGAAATTGTTTTCTTGATGCTGGCTATAATAATAATACGATCCAATTCAGCTTCCGCAGTCTTAAAGATATGGTCATTGTCTACAATTCAACGTTTTTGGTTTTCTCATATCTTTAAAATTGTGGATGCCACAGATTTTCGTCCTTTGTGGGGGCGGAAGTGGGCGGGGCGAAGTTTTGAAATATTTTTGGAGCAGTGACATATTACAGAAGTCTGGATCCAAAACATCGTTGCTCTAGCTCTAATAGTCTTTGAGCACTAGGCGCTAATAGGGACGGACAGACGGACAGACGGACGGACGGACAGACGGTCAGACGGACAGACAGACATGGCTCAATCGACTCGGCTATTGATGCTGATCAAGAATATATATATTTTATGGGGTCGGAAACGATTCCTTCTGGACGTTACACACATCCACTTTTACCACAAATCTAATATACCCCAATACTCATTTTGAGTATCGGGTATAATAAAAACGAGGGGGAACGTTGTGAGTTGCTGCCGACACCGCAACTCTACGGTTATACCCGATACTAAGTCAGTATGGCTCTCCTGCGGCAGACGCCGCTAATATTGAACCACACGACAAAGAGTGCGTGCGAGAGAGACAGAAAATCAGTCTGAGCGTGACGTCGGGCGCTGCGTAGCCACTGCAAATTGATTTGTTCCTATTGGCTATAAAAATGATCTGATCTGATCTAGATACAGCAATCTGATAGATATGGTCATTATCTATGATTCTGCGTTTTTAGTTTTCTCGAATGTTCAATATTGTGGATGCAACAGATTTTCGTTCTTTGTGGGGGCGGAAGGGGGTGGGGCGAAATTTTGAGATACACGTTTTATAGTAAGATCTAACAGAAGTGCGGATACCAAATTTGGTTACTCTAGCCTTAATAGTCTCTGAGATTTTTGAATATCCCCAGATTTTCGTCCTTTGCGGGGGCGGAAGGGGGTGTGGCGAAATTTTGAAACAAACTCGTCTCGGTCCGATATATTAGGAGTGTGGATACCAAATTTGGTTGCTCTAGCTTTTGTAGTCTCTGAGATCTAGGCGCTAATGTTTTACTCTAAGCAAAGCCGCCTATGCTACGTGTGTGTTAGAGAGAGACAGGGCGAGAAAAAATGAAATTGTTTTCTTGATGCTGGCTATAATAATAATACGATCCAATTCAGATTCCGCAGTCTTAAAGATATGGTCATTCTCTACAATTCTACGTTTTTGGTTTTCTCATATCTTTAAAATTGTGGATGCCACAGATTTTCCTCCTTTGTGGGGGCGGAAGGGGGCGGAGCGAAGTTTTGAAATATTTTTGTAGCAGTGACATATCACAGAAGTCTGGGTCCAAAACAGCGTTGCTCTAGCTCTTATAGTCTTTGAGCACTAGGCGCTGAAGGGGACGGACAGACGGACGGACGGACAGACGGACAGACAGACAGGGCTCAATCGACTCGGCTATTGATGCTGATCAAGAATATATACACTTTATGGGGTCGGAAACGATTCCTTCTGGACGTTACACACATCCACTTTTACCACAAATCTAATATACCCCAATACTCCTTTTGACTATCGGGTATAAAAAAAACGAGGGGGAACGTTGTGAGTTGCTGCGGACACTCTACAGTTATACCCGATACTAAGTCAGTATGGCTCTCCGGCAGACGCCGCTAATATTAAACGACACGACAAAGAGTGCGTGCGAGAGAGACAGAAAATCAGTCTGAGCGTGACGTCGGGCGCTGCGTAGCCACTGCAAATTGACTTGTTCCTATTGGCTATAAAAATGATCTGATCTGATCCAGATTCAGCAATCTGATAGATATGGTCATTATCTATGATTCTGCGTTTTTAGTTTTCTCGAATGTGCAATATTGTGGATGCAACAGATTTTCGTCTTTTGTGGGGGCGGAAGGGGGTGAGGCGAAATTCTGAGATATACGTTTTATAGTGAGATCTAACAGAAGTGCGGATACCAAATTTGGTTACTCTAGCCTTAATAGTCTCTGAGATTTGTGGATGCCCCAGATTTTCGTCCTTTGCTGGGGCGGAAGGGGGTGTGGCGAAATTTGGACACGAAACGGTCAAGGTCCGATATCACAGGAGTGTGGATACCAAATTTGGTTGCTCTGGCTCTTATAGGTTCTGAGATCCTTGAACTCATATTTTGCAATTGACAAAACCGACCATGAAACCTGTGTTTTAGAGAGCGACAGAGCGAGAAAGAATGAAATTGTTTTCTTGATTCTGGCTATAATCATTATACGATCTGGTTCAGATTTTGCACTGTAGAAGATATGGTCATCCTCACCGATTCTGGGTTCTTGTTTTTATCGTATGTGGGGGCGGAAGTGGGCGGGGCGAAGTTTTGAAATATTTTTGTAGCAGTGACATATCACAGAAGTCTGGATCCAAAACATCGTTGCTCTAGCTCTTATAGTCTTTGAGCACTAGGCGCTGAAGGGGACGGACGGACGGACGGACGGACGGACGGACAGACGGACAGACAGACAGGGCTCAATCGACTCGGCTATTGATGCTGATCAAGAATATATATACTTTATGGGGTCGGAAACGATTCCTTCTGGACGTTACACACATCCACTTTTACCACAAATCTAATATACCCCAATACTCATTTTGAGTATCGGGTATAACGAGGGGGAACGTTGTGAGTTGCTGCCGACACCGCAACTCTACGGTTATACCCGATACTAAGTCAGTATGGCTCTCCTCCGGCAGACGCCGCTAATATTAAACGACACGACAAAGATTGCGTGCGAGAGAGACAGAAAATCAGTCTGAGCGTGACGTCGGGCGCTGCGTAGCCACTGCAAATTGATTTGTTCCTATTGGCTATAAAAATGATCTGATCTGATCCAGATTCAGCAATCTGATAGATATGGTCATTATCTATGATTCTGCGTTCTTAGTTTTCTCGAATGTGCAATATTGTGGATGCAACAGATTTTCTTTCTTTGTGTGGGCGGAAGGGGGTGGGGCGAAATTTTGAGATACACGTTTTATAGTAAGATCTAACAGGAGTGCGGATACCAAATTTGGTTACTCTAGCCCTAATAGTCTCTGAGATTTTTGAATATCCCCAGATTTTCGTCCTTTGCGGGGGCGAAAGGGGGTGTGGCGAAATTTTGAAACAAACTCGTCTCGGTCCGAAATATTAGGAGTGTGGATACCAAATTTGGTTGCTCTAGCTTTTGTCGTCTCTGAGATCTAGGCGCTAATGTTTTACTCTAAGCAAAGCCGCCTATGCTACGTGTGTGTTAGAAAGAGACAGGGCGAGAAAAAATGAAATTGTTTTCTTGATGCTGGCTATAATAATAATACGATCCAATTCAGCTTCCGCAGTCTTAAAGATATGGTCATTGTCTACAATTCAACGTTTTTGGTTTTCTCATATCTTTAAAATTGTGGATGCCACAGATTTTCGTCCTTTGTGGGGGCGGAAGTGGGCGGGGCGAAGTTTTGAAATATTTTTGGAGCAGTGACATATCACAGAAGTCTGGATCCAAAACATCGTTGCTCTAGCTCTAATAGTCTTTGAGCACTAGGCGCTAATAGGGACGGACAGACGGACAGACGGACGGACGGACAGACGGTCAGACGGACAGACAGACATGGCTCAATCGACTCGGCTATTGATGCTGATCAAGAATATATATATTTTATGGGTCGGAAACGATTCCTTCTGGACGTTACACACATCCACTTTTACCACAAATCTAATATACCCCAATACTCATTTTGAGTATCGGGTATAATAAAAACGAGGGGGAACGTTGTGAGTCGCTGCCGACACCGCAACTCTACGGTTATACCCGATACTAAGTCAGTATGGCTCTCCTGCGGCAGACGCCGCTAATATTGAACCACACGACAAAGAGTGCGTGCGAGAGAGACAGAAAATCAGTCTGAGCGTGACGTCGGGCGCTGCGTAGCCACTGCAAATTGATTTGTTCCTTTTTGCTCATAAAATGATCTGATCTGATCTAGATACAGCAATCTGATAGATATGGTCATTATCTATGATTCTGCGTTTTTAGTTTTCTCGAATGTGGATGCAACAGATTTTCGTTCTTTGTGTGGGCGGAAGGGGGTGGGGCGAAATTTTGAGATACACGTTTTATAGTAAGATCTAACAGGAGTGCGGATACCAAATTTGGTTACTCTAGCCTTAATAGTCTCTGAGATTTTTGAATATCCCCAGATTTTCGTCCTTTGCGGGGCGGAAGGGGTGTGGCGAAATTTTGAAACAAACTCGTCTCGGTCCGATATATTAGGAGTGTGGATACCAAATTTGGTTGCTCTAGCTTTTGTAGTCTCTGAGATCTAGGCGCTAATGTTTTACTCTAAGCAAAGCCGCCTATGCTACGTGTGTGTTAGAGAGAGACAGGGCGAGAAAAAATGAAATTGTTTTCTTGATGCTGGCTATAATAATAATACGATCCAATTCAGATTCCGCAGTCTTAAAGATATGGTCATTCTCTACAATTCTACGTTTTTGGTTTTCTCATATCTTTAAAATTGTGGATGCCACAGATTTTCCTCCTTTGTGGGGGCGGAAGGGGCGGAGCGAAGTTTTGAAATATTTTTGTAGCAGTGACATATCACAGAAGTCTGGGTCCAAAACAGCGTTGCTCAAGCTCTTATAGTCTTTGAGCACTAGGCGCTGAAGGGGACGGACAGACGGACGGACGGACAGACGGACAGACAGACAGGGCTCAATCGACTCGGCTATTGATGCTGATCAAGAATATATACACTTTATGGGGTCGGAAACGATTCCTTCTGGACGTTACACACATCCACTTTTACCACAAATCTAATATACCCCAATACTCCTTTTGACTATCGGGTATAAAAAAAACGAGGGGGAACGTTGTGAGTTGCTGCGGACACTCTACAGTTATACCCGATACTAAGTCAGTATGGCTCTCCGGCAGACGCCGCTAATATTAAACGACACGACAAAGAGTGCGTGCGAGAGAGACAGAAAATCAGTCTGAGCGTGACGTCGGGCGCTGCGCGGCCACTGCAAATTGATTTCTTGCTTTTGGCTACAAAAATGATCTGATCTGATCCAGATTCAGCAATCTGATAGATATGGTCGTTATCTATGATTCTGCGTTTTTAGTTTTCTCAAATGTGCAATATTATGGATGCAACAGATTTTCGTCTTTTGTGGGGGCGGAAGGGGGTGGGGCGAAATTCTGAGATATACGTTTTATAGTGAGATCTAACAGAAGTGCGGATACCAAATTTGGTTACTCTAGCCTTAATAGTCTCTGAGATTTGTGGATGCCCCAGATTTTCGTCCTTTGCTGGGGCGGAAGGGGGTGTGGCGAAATTTGGACACGAAACGGTCAAGGTCCGATATCACAGGAGTGTGGATACCAAATTTGGTTGCTCTGGCTCTTATAGGTTCTGAGATCCTTGAACTCATATTTTGCAATTGACAAAACCGACCATGAAACCTGTGTTTTAGAGAGCGACAGAGCGAGAAAGAATGAAATTGTTTTCTTGATTCTGGCTATAATCATTATACGATCTGGTTCAGATTTTGCACTGTAGAAGATATGGTCATCCTCACCGATTCTGCGTTCTTGGTTTTATCGTATCTTTAAAAATGTGGATGCCACAGATTTTCGTTCTTTGTGGGGCGGAAGTGGGCGGGGCGAAGTTTTGAAATATTTTTGTAGCAGTGACATATCACAGAAGTCTGGATCCAAAACATCGTTGCTCTAGCTCTTATAGTCTTTGAGCACTAGGCGCTGAAGGGGACGGACGGACGTACGGTCGGACGGACGGACAGACGGACAGACAGACAGGGCTCAATCGACTCGGCTATTGATGCTGATCAAGAATATATATACTTTATGGGGTCGGAAATGATTCCTTCTGGACGTTACACACATCCACTTTTACCACAAATCTAATATACCCCAATACTCATTTTGAGTATCGGGTATAACGAGGGGGAACGTTGTGAGATGCTGCCGACACCGCAACTCTACGGTTATACCCGATACTAAGTCAGTATGGCTCTCCTCCGGCAGACGCCGCTAATATTAAACGACACGAGCGTGACGTCGGGCGCTGCGTAGCCACTGCAAATTGATTTGTTCCTATTGGCTATAAAAATGATCTGATCTGATCCAGATTCAGCAATCTGATAGATATGGTCATTATCTATGATTCTGCGTTCTTAGTTTTCTCGAATGTGCAATATTGTGGATGCAACAGATTTTCTTTCTTTGTGTGGGCGGAAGGGGGTGGGGCGAAATTTTGAGATACACGTTTTATAGTAAGATCTAACAGGAGTGCGGATACCAAATTTGGTTACTCTAGCCTTAATAGTCTCTGAGATTTTTGAATATCCCCAGATTTTCGTCCTTTGCGGGGGCGGAAGGGGGTGTGGCGAAATTTTGAAACAAACTCGTCTCGGTCCGATATATTAGGAGTGTGGATACCAAATTTGGTTGCTCTAGCTTTTGTAGTCTCTGAGATCTAGGCGCTAATGTTTTACTCTAAGCAAAGCCGCCTATGCTACGTGTGTGTTAGAGAGAGACAGGGCGAGAAAAAATGAAATTGTTTTCTTGATGCTGGCTATAATAGTAATACGATCCAATTCAGCTTCCGCAGTCTTAAAGATATGGTTATTTCTACAATTCAACGTTTTTGGTTTTCTCATATCTTTAAAATTGTGGATGCCACAGATTTTCGTCCTTTGTGGGGGCGGAAGTGGGCGGGGCGAAGTTTTGAAATATTTTTGGAGCAGTGACATATCACAGAAGTCTGGATCCAAAACATCGTTGCTCTAGCTCTTATAGTCTTTGAGCACTAGGCGCTGAAGGGGACGGACAGACGGACAGACGGACGGACGGACAGACGGTCAGACGGACAGACAGACATGGCTCAATCGACTCGGCTATTGATGCTGATCAAGAATATACTTTATGGGGTCGGAAACGATTCCTTCTGGACGTTACACACATCCACTTTTACCACAAATCTAATATACCCCAATACTCATTTTGAGTATCGGGTATAATAAAAACGAGGGGGAACGTTGTGAGTTGCTGCCGACACCGCAACTCTACGGTTATACCCGATACTAAGTCAGTATGGCTCTCCTCCGGCAGACGCCGCTAATATTAAACGACACGACAAAGAGTGCGTGCGAGAGAGACAGAAAATCAGTCTGAGCGTGACGTCGGGCGCTGCGTAGCCACTGCAAATTGATTTGTTCCTATTGGCTATAAAAATAATCTGATCTGATCCAGATTCAGCAATCTGATAGATATGGTCATTATCTATTATTCTGCGTTCTTAGTTTTCTCGAATGTGCAATATTGTGGATGCAACAGATTTTCTTTCTTTGTGTGGGCGGAAGGGGGTGGGGCGAAATTTTGAGATACACGTTTTATAGTAAGATCTAACAGGAGTGCGGATACCAAATTTGGTTACTCTAGCCTTAATAGTCTCTGAGATTTTTGAATATCCCCAGATTTTCGTCCTTTGCGGGGCGGAAGGGGGTGTGGCGAAATTTTGAAACAAACTTGTCTCGGTCCGATATATTAGGAGTGTGGATACCAAATTTGGTTGCTCTAGCTTTTGTAGTCTCTGAGATCTAGGCGCTAATGTTTTACTCTAAGCAAAGCCGCCTATGCTACGTGTGTGTTAGAGAGAGACAGGGCGAGAAAAAATGAAATTGTTTTCTTGATGCTGGCTATAATAGTAATACGATCCAATTCAGCTTCCGCAGTCTTAAAGATATGGTTATTCTCTACAATTCAACGTTTTTGGTTTTCTCATATCTTTAAAATTGTGGATGCCACAGATTTTCGTCCTTTGTGGGGGCGGAAGGGGGCGGGGCGAAGTTTTGAAATATTTTTGGAGCAGTGACATATCACAGAAGTCTGGATCCAAAACATCGTTGCTCTAGCTCTTATAGTCTTTGAGCACTAGGCGCTGAAGGGGACGGACAGACGGACAGACGGACGGACGGACAGACGGTCAGACGGACAGACAGACATGGCTCAATCGACTCGGCTATTGATGCTGATCAAGAATATATATACTTTATGGGGTCGGAAACGATTCCTTCTGGACGTTACACACATCCACTTTTACCACAAATCTAATATACCCCAATACTCATTTTGAGTATCGGGTATAATAAAAACGAGGGGAACGTTGTGAGTTGCTGCCGACACCGCAACTCTACGGTTATACCCGATACTAAGTCAGTATGGCTCTCCTCCGGCAGACGCCGCTAATATTAAACGACACGACAAAGAGTGCGTGCGAGAGAGACAGAAAATCAGTCTGAGCGTGACGTCGGGCGCTGCGTAGCCACTGCAAATTGATTTGTTCCTATTGGCTATAAAAATGATCTGATCTGATCCAGATTCAGCAATCTGATAGATATGGTCATTATCTATGATTCTGCGTTCTTAGTTTTCTCGAATGTGCAATATTGTGGATGCAACAGATTTTCTTTCTTTGTGTGGGCGGAAGGTGGTGGGGCGAAATTTTGAGATACACGTTTTATAGTAAGATCTAACAGGAGTGCGGATACCAAATTTGGTTACTCTAGCCTTAATAGTCTCTGAGATTTTTGAATATCCCCAGATTTTCGTCCTTTGCGGGGGCGGAAGAGGGTGTGGCGAAATTTTGAAACAAACTCGTCTCGGTCCGATATATTAGGAGTGTGGATACCAAATTTGGTTGCTCTAGCTTTTGTAGTCTCTGAGATCTAGGCGCTAATGTTTTACTCTAAGCAAAGCCGCCTATGCTACGTGTGTGTTAGAGAGAGACAGGGCGAGAAAAAATGAAATTGTTTTCTTGATGCTGGCTATAATAGTAATACGATCCAATTCAGCTTCCGCAGTCTTAAAGATATGGTTATTCTCTACAATTCAACGTTTTTGGTTTTCTCATATCTTTAAAATTGTGGATGCCACAGATTTTCGTCCTTTGTGGGGCGGAAGTGGGCGGGGCGAAGTTTTGAAATATTTTTGGAGCAGTGACATATCACAGAAGTCTGGATCCAAAACATCGTTGCTCTAGCTCTTATAGTCTTTGAGCACTAGGCGCTGAAGGGGACGGACAGACGGACAGACGGACGGACGGACAGACGGTCAGACGGACAGACAGACATGGCTCAATCGACTCGGCTATTGATGCTGATCAAGAATATATATACTTTATGGGGTCGGAAACGATTCCTTCTGGACGTTACACACATCCACTTTTACCACAAATCTAATATACCCCAATACTCATTTTGAGTATCGGGTATAATAAAAACGAGGGGAACGTTGTGAGTTGCTGCCGACACCGCAACTCTACGGTTATACCCGATACTAAGTCAGTATGGCTCTCCTCCGGCAGACGCCGCTAATATTAAGCGACACGACAAAGAGTGCGTGCGAGAGAGATACACGTTTAATAGTAAGATCTAACAGGAGTGCGGGTACCAAATTTGGTTACTCTAGCCTTAATAGTCTCTGAGATTTTTGAGTATCCCCAGATTTTCGTCCTTTGCGGGGCGGAAGGGGGTGTGGCGAAATTTTGAAACAAACTTGTCTCGGTCCGATATATTAGGAGTGTGGATACCAAATTTGGTTGCTTTAGCTTTTGTAGTCTCTGAGATCTAGGCGCTAATGTTTTACTCTAAGCAAAGCCGCCTATGCTACGTGTGTGTTAGAGAGAGACAGGGCGAGAAAAAATGAAATTGTTTTCTTGATGCTGGCTATAATAATAATACGATCCAATTCAGATTCCGCAGTCTTAAAGATATGGTCATTCTCTACAATTCTACGTTTTTGGTTTTCTCATATCTTTAAAATTGTGGATGCCACAGATTTTCGTCTTTTGTGGGGGCGAAAGGGGGCAGAGCGAAGTTTTGAAATATTTTTGTAGTAGTGACATATCACAGAAGTCTGGGTCCAAAACAGCGTTGCTCTAGCTCTTATAGTCTTTGAGCACTAGGCGGTGAAGGGGACGGACAGACGGACGGACGGACAGACGGACAGACGGACAGACAGACAGGGCTCAATCGACTCGGGTATTGATGCTGATCAAGAATATATACACTTTATGGGGTCGGAAACGATTCCTTCTGGACGTTACACACATCTACTTTTACCACAAATCTAATATACCCCAATACTCCTTTTGAGTATCGGGTATAAAAAAAACGAGGGGGAACGTTGTGAGTTGCTGCGGACACGGCAACTCTACAGTTATACCCGATACTAAGTCAGTATGGCTCTCATCCGGCAGACGCCGCTAATATTAAACGACACGACAAAGAGTGCGTGCGAGAGAGACAGAAAATCAGTCTGAGCGTGACGTCGGCCGCTGCGCGGCCACTGCAAATTGATTTCTTGCTTTTGGCTACAAAAATGATCCGATCTGATCCAGATTCAGCAATCTGATAGACATTGTCGTTATCTATGATTCTGCGTTTTTAGTTTTCTCGAATGTGCAATATTGTGGATGCAACAGATTTTCGTCTTTTGTGGGGGCGGAAGGGGGTGGGGCAAAATTCTGAGATATACGTTTTATAGTGAGATCTAACAGAAGTGCGGATACCAAATTTGGTTACTCTAGCCTTAATAGTCTCTGAGATTTGTGGATGCCCCAGATTTTCGTCCTTTGCTGGGGCGGAAGGGGGTGTGGCGAAATTTGGACACGAAACGGTCAAGGTCCGATATCACAGGAGTGTGGATACCAAATTTTGTTGCGCTGGCTCTTATAGGTTCTGAGATCCTTGAACTCATATTTTGCAATTGACCAAACCGACCATGAAACCTGTGTGTTAGAGAGAGACAGAGCGAGAAAGAATGAAATTGTTTTCTTGATTCTGGCTATAATCATTATACGATCTGGTTCAGATTTTGCACTGTAGAAGATATGGTCATCCTCACCGATTCTGCGTTTTTGGTTTTATCGTATCTTTAAAAATGTGGATGCCACAGATCTTCGTCCTTTGTGGGGCGGAAGTGGGCGGGTTGAAGTTTTGAAATATTTTTGTAGCAGTGACATATCACAGAAGTCTGGATCCAAAACATCGTTGCTCTAGCTCTTATAGTCTTTGAGCACTAGGCGCTGAAGGGGACGGACGGACGGACGGACGGACGGACGGACGGACGGACGGACGGACGGACGGACGGACAGACGGACAGACAGACAGGGCTCAATCGACTCGGCTATTGATGCTGATCAAGAATATATATACTTTATGGGGTCGGAAATGATTCCTTCTGGACGTTACACACATCCACTTTTACCACAAATCTAATATACCCCAATACTCATTTTGAGTATCGGGTATAACGAGGGGGAACGTTGTGAGTTGCTGCCGACACCGCAACTCTACGGTTATACCCGATACTAAGTCAGTATGGCTCTCCTCCGGCAGACGCCGCTAATATTAAACGACACGACAAAGAGTGCGTGCGAGAGAGACAGAAAATCAGTCTGAGCGTGACGTCGGGCGCTGCGTAGCCACTGCAAATTGATTTGTTCCTATTGGCTATAAAAATGATCTGATCTGATCCAGATTCAGCAATCTGATAGATATGGTCATTATCTATGATTCTGCGTTTTTAGTTTTCTCGAATGTGCAATATTGTGGATGTAACAGATTTTCGTTCTTTGTGTGGGCGGAAGGGGGTGGGGCGAAATTTTGAGATACACGTTTTATAGTAAGATCTAACAGGAGTGCGGATACCAAATTTGGTTACTCTAGCCTTAATAGTCTCTGAGATTTTTGAATATCCCCAGATTTTCGTCCTTTGCGGGGGCGGAAGGGGGTGTGGCGAAATTTTGAAACAAACTCGTCTCGGTCCAATATATTAGGAGTGTGGATACCAAATTTGGTTGCTCTAGCTTTTGTAGTCTCTGAGATCTAGGCGCTAATGTTTTACTCTAAGCAAAGCCGCCTATGCTACGTGTGTGTTAGAGAGAGACAGGGCGAGAAAAAATGAAATTGTTTTCTTGATGCTGGCTATAATAATAATACGATCCAATTCAGATTCCGCAGTCTTAAAGATATGGTCATTCTCTACAATTCAGCGTTTTTGGTTTTCTCATATCTTTAAAATTGTCGGGATGCCACAGATTTTCGTCCTTTCTGTGGGCGGAAGGGGGCGGAGCGAAGTTTTGAAATATTTTTGTAGCAGTGACATATCACAGAAGTCTGGGTCCAAAACAGCGTTGCTCTAGCTCTTATAGTCTTTGAGCACTAGGCGCTGAAGGGGACGGACAGACGGACGGACGGACAGACGGACAGACAGACAGGGCTCAATCGACTCGGCTATTGATGCTGATCAAGAATATATACACTTTATGGGGTCGGAAACGATTCCTTCTGGACGTTACACACATCCACTTTTACCACAAATCTGTTATACCCCAATACTCCTTTTGAGTATCGGTATAAAAAAAACGAGGGGGAACGTTGTGAGTTGCTGCGGACACCGCAACTCTACAGTTATACCCGATACTTAGTCAGTATGGCTCTCCTCCGGCAGACGCCGCTAATATTAAACGACACGACAAAGAGTGCGTGCGAGAGAGACAGAAAATCAGTCTGAGCGTGACGTCGGGCGCTGCGCGGCCACTGCAAATTGATTTCTTGCTTTTGGCTACAAAAATGATCCGATCTGATCCAGATGCAGCAATCTGATAGATATGGTCGTTATCTATGATTCTGCGTTTTTAGTTTTCTCGAATGTGCAATATTGTGGATGCAACAGATTTTCGTTCTTTGTGTGGGCGGAAGGGGGTGGGGCGAAATTTTGAGATACACGTTTTATAGTAAGATCTAACAGGAGTGCGGATACCAAATTTGGTTACTCTAGCCTTAATAGTCTCTGAGATTTTTGAATATCCCCAGATTTTCGTCCTTTGCGGGGGCGGAAGGGGGTGTGGCGAAATTTTGAAAAAAACTCGTCTCGGTCCAATATATTAGGAGGGTGGATACCAAATTTGGTTGCTCTAGCTTTTGTAGTCTCTGAGATCTAGGCGCTAATGTTTTACTCTAAGCAAAGCCGCCTATGCTACGTGTGTGTTAGAGAGAGACAGGGCGAGAAAAAATGAAATTGTTTTCTTGATGCTGGCTATAATAATAATACGATCCAATTCAGATTCCGCAGTCTTAAATATTTGGTCACTCTCTACAATTCAGCGTTTTTGGTTTTCTCTTATCTTTAAAATTGTGGATGCCACAGATTTTCGTCCTTTCTGGGGGCGGAAGGGGGCGGAGCGAAGTTTTGAAATATTTTTGTAGCAGTGACATATCACAGAAGTCTGGGTCCAAAACAGCGTTGCTCTAGCTCTTATAGTCTTTGAGCACTAGGCGCTGAAGGGGACGGACAGACGGACGGACGGACAGACGGACAGACAGACAGGGCTCAATCGACTCGGCTATTGATGCTGATCAAGAATATATACACTTTATGGGGTCGGAAACGATTCCTTCTGGACGTTAGGTTAGGTTAGGTTAGGTTGAGGCGGCTGCCGGGCTCGCTCGGAACCCGTCACACTTAGGCCGGTTTCGGCCCGTTGTGATACCGCATAGGATCATTTCCTTCCTGAGACTTCCTGTCAGCAATTATCCCAGCCAGATGCTCTCACAAAGTTCGCTATCCTCCTGGGACATAGTTTGGACATCTCTGAGATGTCGTGTAGAAAGGCTGAGCCCAGGTGCTGTAGCCTTCTTCTGCTGAGAGCTGGGCAGGAGCAGAACAGATGTTCCACTGTCTCCTCCTCTTCCTCGTCTCTACAGCTGCGACAAAAATCGTTATGTGGGGCCCCCAGCCTGTTAGCGTGGGTGCCTATTAGCCAGTGTCCCGTGAGGGAACGTGTGACCACGCTGCACCTTTTCCTGCTTAACTTGAGGAGCTCGGAGGTGCGCTTCATGTCCATGGTCGGCCATGTTTGCCGAGTTGTGCGACATCGTGGCACTGTTTGCCACATATCGTTGTTTAGTCGCTTGTATTGCTCCCTTATAATGAGCTTACAGGTGGCCATTGGCATACAGATATCCTCCTTGTCTTGGAGAAGGGGGATTGTAGTGCCAGATCTGGCCAGCTCGTCCGCTATACAGTTGCCCTCGATGTCCCGGTGGCCCGGGACCCAAATCAGGCTAATAGCAAATTGCTGAGCCATCTCGTGCAGAGATTTGCGGCAGTCTGCCACGGTGGCCGAGTTCGAGGAAATCGCGCTCAGCGATTTGATCGCAGCCTGGCTGTCGCTATAAATGTTTAGCTTGGTTGCCGTGACGGCAGCCGCTTGTAGGCAGTCTAGAGCCTCCCTGATTGCTATGACTTCCGCTTGAAAGACACTGCAATGATCTGGGAGTCTGAAGGAATGCCTTATGCTTAGCTGTTCAGAGTAGATTCCCCCTCCGACTCTGTCGTCCAGCTTTGATCCATCTGTGAAGATGTTTATGGCCCCATCTGGGCCTGGGAGTCCCTCGAGCCATTCGTCTCTGTGAGGGATGATTGTGTCGAAGGGAGTGTCTGTGTACTCTCTTGGAACTTGGAAGTCTGTTTTTGAGGGGACGGTACTGCTATTATTTAATATGGCTGAGTGACCTATGCACTGTGTCACCCATTGATCTGAGTCTCTTAGACGTATTGCTGCTGCTTCTGCCCGTTCCTTTCCTGCGAGGTCAAGGCTCTGTAGGCATAGGATGGCATTTAGCGCATCATTTGGGGTGGTGCGAAGAGCTCCGCTGATGCATAGGGCGGCAGTCCGCTGGACTTTGCCCAGTTGCTTGGTGATCGCCCTTTTTGATAGGGCCGGCCACCACACCGTAACTCCGTAGAGTAGTATTGGTCTAACTATAGCTTGATATATCCATTGGACTATGCTTGGGATCATTCCCCATCTTAGCCCAATAGCTTTTTTGCATGTGTAGAGTGCAGTCATTGCCTTCTTCACTCTGTCTTTGACATTCAGGTTCCAGCTAAGCTTCTTGTCAATTACCAACCCTAAGTAACTGGCACTGTCGCTAAAGGAGAGCCTGCATCCTTGTAGTATTGGAGTGTTGAGGGGCGGGACCTTGTATTTATTTGTGAATAGTACGAGTTCCGTTTTTGAGGGATTTACTCCCAGACCGCGCGATTCTGTCCAATCCGACAGTTGCGCTAGCTTTGTGGACATTAAGACGCACAGTGTTTGGGGGTATTTCCCCGAGAAGATAATCGCAACGTCGTCCGCATAGGCCACGACATTGCAGCCCCCCCCTTCCAGGTCACATAGAATCTTGTTGACTGCTATGTTCCACAGAAGAGGAGACAGGACACCACCTTGCGGGGTGCCTCTGTTGACATACCTTGACTGGGCGGACGATCCCATCGATGATGTCACCGTCCTGCATGTGAGCAATTGATCAATGAGCATCACCAAGTGACGGTCCACCCCCAGGTCAGTCAGGGCTTCTGTAATGGCGCCCGGTACAACGTTGTTGAAAGCTCCCTCAATATCGAGAAAGGCTATGAGTGAGTACTCTTTGTGATGCAGAGATTTCTCTACCGCTGAGATCACTTCATGAAGAGCCGTTTCCGTGGATTTTCCTTTCCGGTAGGCATGCTGTGCGCCTGACAGCAACTGAGGGTGTATAGTTGTCCTCAGTTGCAGCCCGACGAGTCTCTCAAAGGTTTTGAGAAGGAAGGACGATAGGCTGATTGGTCTAAAGTCTTTTGCAGCTGAGTGCGAGGCTTTCCCAGCTTTGGGAATGAAGACTATCTTTGCCTTAAGCCATGTTCGCGGGATTGTACCCACAGCCAGTATCTTCCTGAAGATACCTTGTAGCCAGTTGATGGCCGTATCCCCGGCCTTCTGAAGTTGGGCCGGGATTACCTGGTCTGGGCCTGGCGATTTGAACGGGTTGAAGCTGTTTATTGCCCAGCTTATGTTACCTTTTGTGAGGATGTGATCCATCGAGGTTACCGGTCCCTCTCCTGGAAGATGTGCCGTCTCGATGGTTGTGCACCCTGGAAAATGTGTGTCTAGTAGAATCTGCAGGGACTCCTCACTGGAGTTAGTGCACGTGCCGTCATTCCTTTTAAGATACCCTACCGAGGGGTTCGTTTTTGAGAGAATCTTGCGAAGCCTTGCGGCCTCTGACGTTTCCTCAATTTCCGAGCAAAATTTTTGCCAAGAGGCCCTTTTTGCTTTCCTTGTTTCCTTTTTATATAGTGACAGACTGATTTTGTAGTCTGCCCAGTGGCTCTCCTCGTTCGCGCTTTTGGCCCTGTTGAAGAGGGTCCTGCAGCTTTTACGTAGGATGTCTATTTGTTTTGACCACCAGGGGGGTTTCTTTTTCCCCCTAGGTTTGCTAGAGGGGCACGCTGCCGCGAAGGCTTTGTTGCATGCCTCTGTGAACCTGTTCACTAGGCGATCTAGGTCGTCTTTTGTGTCAGGGCATGATGGTGCTTTGGAGGGGAGTAAGTCCTCCAGGGCTGAGCTATATTTTTCCCAGTTGGCTTTCCTGGGATTAATATAGTCCTTAGGTTTCGGACACTCGAGGGATAGTGTGGTCTCGATGTATCTGTGGTCAGAGAAAGAGTGGTCATCAAGGACTTGCCAACTCTTGACTATGTCTAACAGGTTGGAAGACACTAGGGTGATGTCAATAACCTCCTGTCGATTTTTAATTATAAAAGTGGGGTCGTTGCCCCGATTACAAATAAATAGATTTGAGTTGAGGATGAAGCTGAAAAGTGACTCCCCCCTTACATTTATGTTCGAGCTCCCCCATTGAGTGTGGTGAGCGTTGGCATCGCAACCTATTAATAGGTCTATGTCCGACCTCTCGCTGTCGCTGGCTAGTTTGCGAACCAGGTCGTTGGGAGGATCGTTTCCCTCATGGGCCATGTAGGACGACATCAGCCTTAGATGTGTCCCTTTCAGCTCTAGGCTTGCCGCCGTGTTGTCGCTATCGCTATAGTTATGGAGCAGAAAGATATTAAGGTGCTTTCTGGCGAGAATGCAGGTGCGGGTTTTACCTTCATGTTGAGCTACAATTATCTTGTACTCCTTCGACCCTAGTCCACAAACCTTGTCTCCCACTATCCAAGGTTCCTGGATCAGGGCTACGTCTGCTCCGCTCTCTTCGAGGCGGAGTATAAGAGCAGCGGATGCTGCCTTACAGTGGTGGAGATTGATCTGAAGGAGCCTCAAGGACATCCTTAGTGTTCTCCACCACTGTAATGTCGGCATCCGGATCATCCTCGACTTCCTCGTGGCAACACATCGCCTCGAAGTCGCATCTCAGCGTGCCATCGGTGGAGTAGCCCTCTGGGTCTATCTCTGTGTGATCGTCGGGTGCTTCGATCTCCGAGGCAGCGTCCTGCTCAACTGGCTTGTCGACAGGACGTGCCTCGGCCGCCGCATCCGACTTGTAGACCTTTACGGTCACAGAGCTGAACCCAAAATTGAGCTCGCCTTTGGCAGCCTCAATCGGGGCCAGCGACTCTTTGTTGAGGACGACCACCGCCTGGTTTGTGGGGCCCTGTGTCGTCTCAACTTTGACCACCTTCCAATCTGCTGTTGGGAGGTGGGGGTTGCATCTTTGCAACATTTTTAGGATGCGCTCCGGCTCCTTCATGGAGGCGGGCACCCAGACTCTCGCCCTTGGTCTACTGGGCACTTCGCTCCAGTCTACAGCGACGAGCTTCGCCCCTGGGTAGACTTCCCCGACTTGCGCTACCGCTGCTTTGTACAGCTGTACGGAGCGCTCGTCTTCACAGGCTACGATTTTTATGCAGCCCTGGTACCAGCCCATGTCTTTGCAGACGGGGGGGGGGGGGGGGGGGTCCAGGCTGCTTTTCCAGCAGCTCGAAGCAGCGGTCGGCCAGTGCCGCTTCCACCCACTTCCACTGGTTTCTAGGTATCCGGGAGTCCGCGCTGCCTTTGTCCAGGACGCCAATCAGCGTCCTTTCTCTGGCAATCTGCGCGAATGATGTGTTAGGCAGCACTCTGGAGCGCTTCGGTGTCGGCCCCGGAGTCTCTTGTGAGCGCTGCCTTTTTGGCTGAGGGGCTTCCTTCTTCGGTGCTTCCTTGCCAAAGTTCGGCAGCACCTTCGAGGCCCACTCAACCTTCTTTATCCATTTGTCCGTCGGGCTGGACATCTGGCTTGCGTTCTGCCGACGGAGGATATTGCCAGCACTCCTTCTATCGGCATATGTAAAAGATTTGGCTTGGACACTAGTAGATGGTGACTCATCACCCGCCACTTTACCAGCAGGCAGAGCAGCCGCAGGATTGCATAGCCACTCTGCCAAGGTATCGGTTTTGGGAGCCAATTCGCAGCTGACCTACCTATATGACCTGTATATAGGTAGGTCGTTCGCTATCCGCAACCTGCGACCCGTCCGGTGGCCTCAGCTAGGCCCCCTTTGAGCCACCTCACGAGCTCATCAGGCCAGATTCTGGACGTTACACACATCCACTTTTACCACAAATCTAATATTCCCCAATACTCCTTTTGAGTATCGGGTATAAAAAAAAAAAAAACGAGGGGGAACGTTGTGAGTTGCTGCGGACACCGCAACTCTACAGTTATACCCGATACTAAGTCAGTATGGCTCTCCTCCGGCAGACGCCGCTAATATTAAACGACACGACAAAGAGTGCGTGCGAGAGAGACAGAAAATCAGTCTGAGCGTGACGTCGGGCGCTGCGCGGCCACTGCAAATTGATTTCTTGCTTTTGGCTACAAAAATGATCCGATCTGATCCAGATTCAGCAATCTGATAGATATGGTCGTTATCTATGATTCTGCGTTTTTAGTTTTTTCGAATGTGCAATATTGTGGATGCAACAGATTTTCGTCCTTTGTGGGGCGGAAGTGGGTGGGGCGAAATTTTGAGATAAACGTTTTATAGTAAGATCTAACAGGAGTGCGGATACTAAATTTGGTTACTCTAGCCTTAATAGTCTCTGAGATTTTTGAATATCCCCAGATTTTCGTCCATTGCGGGGGCGGAAGGGGGTGTGGCGAAATTTTGAAACAAACTCGTCTCGGTCCAATATATTAGGAGTGTGGATACCAAATTTGGTTGCTCTAGCTTTTGTAGTCTCTGAGATCTAGGCGCTAATGTTTTACTCTAAGCAAAGCCGCATATGCTACGTGTGTGTTAGAGAGAGACAGGGCGAGAAAAAATGAAATTGTTTTCTTGATGCTGGCTATAATAATAATACGATCCAATTCAGATTCTGCAGTCTAAAAGATATGGTCATTCTCTACGATTCTGCGTTTTTGGTTTTCTCATATCTTTAAAATTGTAGAAGCCACAGATTTTCGTCCTTTGTGGGGGCGGAAGTGGGCGGGGCGAAGTTTTGAGATATTTTTGTAGCAGTGACATATCACAGAAGTCTGGATCCAAAACATCGTTGCTCTAGCTCTTATAGTCTTTGAGCACTAGGCGCTAATAGGGACGGACAGACGGACAGACGGACGGACGGACAGACGGACAGACAGACATGGCTCAATCGACTCGGCTATTGATGCTGATCAAGAATATATATACTTTATGGGGTCGGAAACGATTCCTTCTGGACGTTACACACATCCACTTTTACCACAAATCTAATATACCCCAATACTCATTTTGAGTATCGGGTATAATAAAAACGAGGGGGAACGTTGTGAGTTGCTGCCGACACCGCAACTCTACGGTTATACCCGATACTAAGTCAGTATGGCTCTCCTCCGGCAGACGCCGCTAATATTGAACGACACGACAAAGCGTGCGTGCGAGAGAGACAGAAAATCAGTCTGAGCGTGACGTCGGGCGCTGCGTAGCCACTGCAAATTGACTTGTTCCTATTGGCTATAAAAATGATCTGATCTGATCCAGATTCAGCAATCTGATAGATATGGTCATTATCTATGATTCTGCGTTTTTAGTTTTCTCGAATGTGCAATATTGTGGATGCAACAGATTTTCGTTTTTTGTGTGGGCGGAAGGGGGTGGGGCGAAATTTTGAGATACACGTTTTATAGTAAGATCTAACAGGAGTGCGGATACCAAATTTGGTTACTCTAGCCTTAATAGTCTCTGAGATTTGTGGATGCCCCAGATTTTCGTCCTTTGCTGGGGCGGAAGGGGGTGTGGCGAAATTTGGACACGAAACGGTCAAGGTCCGATATCACAGGAGTGTGGATACCAAATTTGGTTGCTCTGGCTCTTATAGGTTCTGAGATCCTTGAACTCATATTTTGCAATTGACAAAACCGACCATGAAACCTGTGTGTTAGAGAGAGACAGAGCGAGAAAGAATGAAATTGTTTTCTTGATTCTGGCTATAATCATTATACGATCTGGTTCAGATTTTGCGCTGTAGAAGATATGGTCATCCTCACCGATTCTGCGTTTTTGGTTTTATCGTATCTTTAAAAATGTGGATGCCACAGATTTTCGTCCTTTGTGGGGGCGGAAGTGGGCGGGGCGAAGTTTTGAAATATTTTTGTAGCAGTGACATATCACAGAAGTCTGGATCCAAAACATCGTTGCTCTAGCTCTTATAGTCTTTGAGCACTAGGCGCTAATAGGGACGGACAGACGGACAGACGGACGGACGGACAGACGGACAGACAGACATGGCTCAATCGACTCGGCTATTGATGCTGATCAAGAATATATATACTTTATGGGGTCGGAAACGATTCCTTCTGGACGTTACACACATCCACTTTTACCACAAATCTAATATACCCCAGTACTCCTTTTGAGTATCGGGTATAAAAAAAACGAGGGGGAACGTTGTGAGTTGCTGCGGACACGGCAACTCTACAGTTATACCCGATACTAAGTCAGTATGGCTCTCATCCGGCAGACGCCGCTAATATTAAACGACACGACAAAGAGTGCGTGCGAGAGAGACAGAAAATCAGTCTGAGCGTGACGTCGGGCGCTGCGCGGCCACTGCAAATTGATTTCTTGCTTTTGGCTACAAAAATGACCCGATCGGATCCAGATTCAGCAATCTAATAGATATGGTCATTATCTATGATTCTGCGTTTTTAGTTTTCTCGAATGTACAATATTGTGGATGCAACAGATTTTCATCCTTTGTGTGGGTGGAAGGGGGTGGGACGAAATTTTGAGATACACGTTTTATAGTAAGATCTAACACAAGTGCGGATACCAAATTTGGTTACACTGGCCCAAATAGTCTTTGAGATTTTTGAATATCCCCAGATTTTCGTCCTTTGCGGGGGCGGAAGGGGGTGTGGCGAAATTTTGAAACAAACTTGTCTCGGTCCGATATATTAGGAGTGTGGATACCAAATTTGGTTGCTTTAGCTTTTGTAGTCTCTGAGATCTAGGCGCTAATGTTTTACTCTAAGCAAAGCCGCCTATGCTACGTGTGTGTTAGAGAGAGACAGGGCGAGAAAAAATGAAATTGTTTTCTTGATGCTGGCTATAATAATAATACGATCCAATTCAGATTCTGCAGTCTAAAAGATATGGTCATTCTCTACGATTCTGCGTTTTTGGTTTTCTTATATCTTTAAAATTGTAGAAGCCACAGATTTTCGTCCTTTGTGGGGGCGGAAGTGGGCGGGGCGAAGTTTTGAAATATTTTTGTAGCAGTGACATATCACAGAAGTCTGGATCCAAAACATCGTTGCTCTAGCTCTTATAGTCTTTGAGCACTAGGCGCTAATAGGGACGGACAGACGGACAGACGGACAGACGGACGGACGGACAGACGGACAGACAGACATGGCTCAATCGACTCGGCTATTGATGCTGATCAAGAATATATATACTTTATGGGGTCGGAAACGATTCCTTCTGGACGTTACACACTTCCACTTTTACCACAAATCTAATATACCCCAATACTCATTTTGAGTATCGGGTATAATAAAAACGAGGGGGAACGTTGTGAGTTGCTGCCGACACCGCAACTTTACGGTTATACCCGATACTAAGTCAGTATGGCTCTCCTCCGGCAGACGCCGCTAATATTGAACGACACGACAAAGCGTGCGTGCGAGAGAGACAGAAAATCAGTCTGAGCGTGACGTCGGGCGCTGCGTAGCCACTGCAAATTGACTTGTTCCTATTGGCTATAAAAATGATCTGATCTGATCCAGATTCAGCAATCTGATAGATATGGTCATTATCTATGATTCTGCGTTTTTAGTTTTCTCGAATGTGCAATATTGTGGATGCAACAGATTTTCGTTCTTTGTGTGGGCGGAAGGGGGTGGGGCGAAATTTTGAGATACACGTTTTATAGTAAGATCTAACAGGAGTGCGGATACCAAATTTGGTTACTCTAGCCTTAATAGTCTCTGAGATTTGTGGATGCCCCAGATTTTCGTCCTTTGCTGGGGCGGAAGGGGGTGTGGCGAAATTTGGACACGAAACGGTCAAGGTCCGATATCACAGGAGTGTGGATACCAAATTTGGTTGCTCTGGCTCTTATAGGTTCTGAGATCCTTGAACTCATATTTTGCAATTGACAAAACCGACCATGAAACCTGTGTGTTAGAGAGAGACAGAGCGAGAAAGAATGAAATTGTTTTCTTGATTCTGGCTATAATCATTATACGATCTGGTTCAGATTTTGCGCTGTAGAAGATATGGTCATCCTCACCGATTCTGCGTTTTTGGTTTTATCGTATCTTTAAAAATGTGGATGCCACAGATTTTCGTCCTTTGTGGGGGCGGAAGTGGGCGGGGCGAAGTTTTGAAATATTTTTGTAGCAGTGACATATCACAGAAGTCTGGATCCAAAACATCGTTGCTCTAGCTCTTATAGTCTTTGAGCACTAGGCGCTAATAGGGACGGACAGACGGACAGACGGACGGACGGACAGACGGACAGACAGACATGGCTCAATCGACTCGGCTATTGATGCTGATCAAGAATATATATACTTTATGGGGTCGGAAACGATTCCTTCTGGACGTTACACACATCCACTTTTACCACAAATCTAATATACCCCAATACTCCTTTTGAGTATCGGGTATAAAAAAAACGAGGGGGAACGTTGTGAGTTGCTGCGGACACGGCAACTCTACAGTTATACCCGATACTAAGTCAGTATGGCTCTCATCCGGCAGACGCCGCTAATATTAAACGACACGACAAAGAGTGCGTGCGAGAGAGACAGAAAATCAGTCTGAGCGTGACGTCGGGCGCTGCGCGGCCACTGCAAATTGATTTCTTGCTTTTGGCTACAAAAATGATCCGATCTGATCCAGATTCAGCAATCTAATAGATATGGTCATTATCTATGATTCTGCGTTTTTAGTTTTCTCGAATGTACAATATTGTGGATGCAACAGATTTTCATCCTTTGTGTGGGCGGAAGGGGGTGGGGCGAAATTTTGAGATACACGTTTTATAGTAAGATCTAACAGAAGTGCGGATACCAAATTTGGTTACTCTAGCCTTAATAGTCTTTGAGATTTTTGAATATCCCCAGATTTTCGTCCTTTGCGGGGGCGGAAGGGGGTGTGGCGAAATTTTGAAACAAACTTGTCTCGGTCCGATATATTAGGAGTGTGGATACCAAATTTGGTTGCTCTAGCTTTTGTAGTCTCTGAGATCTAGGCGCTAATGTTTTACTCTAAGCAAAGCCGCCTATGCTACGTGTGTGTTAGAGAGAGACAGGGCGAGAAAAAATGAAATTGTTTTCTTGATGCTGGCTATAATAATAATACGATCCAATTCAGATTCTGCAGTCTTAAAGATATGGTCATTCTCTACAACTCTGCGTTTTTGGTTTTCACATATCTTTAAAATTGTGGATGCCACAGATTTTCGTTCTTTGTGGGGGCGGAAGTGGGCGGGGCGAAGTTTTGAAATATTTTTGTAGCAGTGACATATCACAGAAGTCTGGGTCCAAAACAGCGTTGCTCTAGCTCTTATAGTCTTTGAGCACTAGGCGCTGAAGGGGACGGACAGACGGACGGACGGACAGACGGACAGACGGACAGACAGACAGGGCTCAATCGACTCGGCTATTGATGCTGATCAAGAATATATATACTTTATGGGGTCGGAAACGATTCCTTCTGGACGTTACACACATCCACTTTTACCACAAATCTAATATACCCCAATACTCATTTTGAGTATCGGGTATAATAAAAACGAGGGGGAACGTTGTGAGTTGCTGCCGACACCGCAACTCTACGGTTATACCCGATACTAAGTCAGTATGGCTCTCCTCCGGCAGACGCCGCTAATATTGAACGACACGACAAAGCGTGCGTGCGAGAGAGACAGAAAATCAGTCTGAGCGTGACGTCGGGCGCTGCGTAGCCACTGCAAATTGACTTGTTCCTATTGGCTATAAAAATGATCTGATCTGATCCAGATTCAGCAATCTGATAGATATGGTCATTATCTATGATTCTGCGTTTTTAGTTTTCTCGAATGTGCAATATTGTGGATGCAACAGATTTTCGTTCTTTGTGTGGGCGGAAGGGGGTGGGGCGAAATTTTGAGATACACGTTTTATAGTAAGATCTAACAGGAGTGCGGATACCAAATTTGGTTACTCTAGCCTTAATAGTCTCTGAGATTTGTGGATGCCCCAGATTTTCGTCCTTTTCTGGGGCGGAAGGGGGTGTGGCGAAATTTGGACACGAAACGGTCAAGGTCCGATATCACAGGAGTGTGGATACCAAATTTGGTTGCTCTGGCTCTTATAGGTTCTGAGATCCTTGAACTCATATTTTGCAATTGACAAAACCGACCATGAAACCTGTGTGTTAGAGAGAGACAGAGCGAGAAAGAATGAAATTGTTTTCTTGATTCTGGCTATAATCATTATACGATCTGGTTCAGATTTTGCGCTGTAGAAGATATGGTCATCCTCACCGATTCTGCGTTTTTGGTTTTATCGTATCTTTAAAAATGTGGATGCCACAGATTTTCGTCCTTTGTGGGGGCGGAAGTGGGCGGGGCGAAGTTTTGAAATATTTTTGTAGCAGTGACATATCACAGAAGTCTGGATCCAAAACATCGTTGCTCTAGCTCTTATAGTCTTTGAGCACTAGGCGCTAATAGGGACGGACAGACGGACAGACGGACAGACGGACGGACGGACAGACGGACAGACAGACATGGCTCAATCGACTCGGCTATTGATGCTGATCAAGAATATATATACTTTATGGGGTCGGAAACGATTCCTTCTGGACGTTACACACATCCACTTTTACCACAAATCTAATATACCCCAATACTCATTTTGAGTATCGGGTATAATAAAAACGAGGGGGAACGTTGTGAGTTGCTGCCGACACCGCAACTCTACAGTTATACCCGATACTAAGTCAGTATGGCTCTCATCCGGCAGACGCCGCTAATATTAAACGACACGACAAAGAGTGCGTGCGAGAGAGACAGAAAATCAGTCTGAGCGTGACGTCGGGCGCTGCGCGGCCACTGCAAATTGATTTCTTGCTTTTGGCTACAAAAATGATCCGATCTGATCCAGATTCAGCAATCTAATAGATATGGTCATTATCTATGATTCTGCGTTTTTAGTTTTCTCGAATGTACAATATTGTGGATGCAACAGATTTTCATCCTTTGTGTGGGCGGAAGGGGGTGGGGCGAAATTTTGAGATACACGTTTTATAGCAAAATCTAACAGAAGTGCGGATACCAAATTTGGTTACTCTAGCCTTAATAGTCTTTGAGATTTTTGAATATCCCCAGATTTTCGTCCTTTGCGGGGGCGGAAGGGGGTGTGGCGAAATTTTGAAACAAACTCGTCTCGGTCCGATATATTAGGAGTGTGGATACCAAATTTGGTTGCTCTAGCTTTTGTAGTCTCTGAGATCTAGGCGCTAATGTTTTACTCTAAGCAAAGCCGCCTATGCTACGTGTGTGTTAGAGAGAGACAGGGCGAGAAAAAATGAAATTGTTTTCTTGATGCTGGCTATAATAATAATACGATCCAATTCAGATTCTGCAGTCTTAAAGATATGGTCATTCTCTACAACTCTACGTTTTTGGTTTTCACTTATCTTTAAAATTGTGGATGCCACAGATTTTCGTCCTTTGTGGGGGCGGAAGTGGGCGGGGCGAAGTTTTGAAATATTTTTGTAGCAGTGACATATCACAGAAGTCTGGGTCCAAAACAGCGTTGCTCTAGCTCTTATAGTCTTTGAGCACTAGGCGCTGAAGGGGACGGACAGACGGACGGACGGACAGACGGACAGACGGACAGACAGACAGGGCTCAATCGACTCGGCTATTGATGCTGATCAAGAATATATATACTTTATGGGGTCGGAAACGATTCCTTCTGGACGTTACACACATCCACTTTTACCACAAATCTAATATACCCCAATACTCATTTTGAGTATCGGGTATAATAAAAACGAGGGGGAACGTTGTGAGTTGCTGCCGACACCGCAACTCTACGGTTATACCCGATACTAAGTCAGTATGGCTCTCCTCCGGCAGACGCCGCTAATATTGAACGACACGACAAAGCGTGCGTGCGAGAGAGACAGAAAATCAGTCTGAGCGTGACGTCGGGCGCTGCGTAGCCACTGCAAATTGACTTGTTCCTATTGGCTATAAAAATGATCTGATCTGATCCAGATTCAGCAATCTGATAGATATGGTCATTATCTATGATTCTGCGTTTTTAGTTTTCTCGAATGTGCAATATTGTGGATGCAACAGATTTTCGTTCTTTGTGTGGGCGGAAGGGGGTGGGGCGAAATTTTGAGATACACGTTTTATAGTAAGATCTAACAGAAGTGCGGATACCAAATTTGGTTACTCTAGCCTTAATAGTCTCTGAGATTTGTGGATGCCCCAGATTTTCGTCCTTTGCTGGGGCGGAAGGGGGTGTGGCGAAATTTGGACACGAAACGGTCAAGGTCCGATATCACAGGAGTGTGGATACCAAATTTGGTTGCTCTGGCGCTTATAGGTTCTGAGATCCTTGAACTCATATTTTGCAATTGACAAAACCGACCATGAAACCTGTGTGTTAGAGAGAGACAGAGCGAGAAAGAATGAAATTGTTTTCTTGATTCTGGCTATAATCATTATACGATCTGGTTCAGATTTTGCGCTGTAGAAGATATGGTCATCCTCACCGATTCTGCGTTTTTGGTTTTATCGTATCTTTAAAAATGTGGATGCCACAGATTTTCGTCCTTTGTGGGGGCGGAAGTGGGCGGGGCGAAGTTTTGAAATATTTTTGTAGCAGTGACATATCACAGAAGTCTGGATCCAAAACATCGTTGCTCTAGCTCTTATAGTCTTTGAGCACTAGGCGCTAATAGGGACGGACAGACGGACAGACGGACAGACGGACGGACGGACAGACGGACAGACAGACATGGCTCAATCGACTCGGCTATTGATGCTGATCAAGAATATATATACTTTATGGGGTCGGAAACGATTCCTTCTGGACGTTACACACATCCACTTTTACCACAAATCTAATATACCCCAATACTCATTTTGAGTATCGGGTATAATAAAAACGAGGGGGAACGTTGTGAGTTGCTGCCGACACCGCAACTCTACGGTTATACCCGATACTAAGTCAGTATGGCTCTCCTCCGGCAGACGCCGCTAATATTGAACGACACGACAAAGCGTGCGTGCGAGAGAGACAGAAAATCAGTCTGAGCGTGACGTCGGGCGCTGCGTAGCCACTGCAAATTGACTTGTTCCTATTGGCTATAAAAATGATCTGATCTGATCCAGATTCAGCAATCTGATAGATATGGTCATTATCTATGATTCTGCGTTTTTAGTTTTCTCGAATGTGCAATATTGTGGATGCAACAGATTTTCGTTCTTTGTGTGGGCGGAAGGGGGTGGGGCGAAATTTTGAGATACACGTTTTATAGTAAGATCTAACAGGAGTGCGGATACTAAATTTGGTTACTCTAGCCTTAATAGTCTCTGAGATTTGTGGATGCCCCAGATTTTCGTCCTTTGCTGGGGCGGAAGGGGGTGTGGCGAAATTTGGACACGAAACGGTCAAGGTCCGATATCACAGGAGTGTGGATACCAAATTTGGTTGCTCTGGCTCTTATAGGTTCTGAGATCCTTGAACTCATATTTTGCAATTGACAAAACCGACCATGAAACCTGTGTGTTAGAGAGAGACAGAGCGAGAAAGAATGAAATTGTTTTCTTGATTCTGGCTATAATCATTATACGATCTGGTTCAGATTTTGCGCTGTAGAAGATATGGTCATCCTCACCGATTCTGCGTTTTTGGTTTTATCGTATCTTTAAAAATGTGGATGCCACAGATTTTCGTCCTTTGTGGGGGAGGAAGTGGGCGGGGCGAAGTTTTGAAATATTTTTGTAGCAGTGACATATCACAGAAGTCTGGATCCAAAACATCGTTGCTCTAGCTCTTATAGTCTTTGAGCACTAGGCGCTAATAGGGACGGACAGACGGACAGACGGACAGACGGACGGACGGACAGACGGACAGACAGACATGGCTCAATCGACTCGGCTATTGATGCTGATCAAGAATATATATACTTTATGGGGTCGGAAACGATTCCTTCTGGACGTTACACACATCCACTTTTACCACAAATCTAATATACCCCAATACTCCTTTTGAGTATCGGGTATAAAAAAAACGAGGGGGAACGTTGTGAGTTGCTGCGGACACGGCAACTCTACAGTTATACCCGATACTAAGTCAGTATGGCTCTCATCCGGCAGACGCCGCTAATATTAAACGACACGACAAAGAGTGCGTGCGAGAGAGACAGAAAATCAGTCTGAGCGTGACGTCGGGCGCTGCGCGGCCACTGCAAATTGATTTCTTGCTTTTGGCTACAAAAATGATCCGATCTGATCCAGATTCAGCAATCTAATAGATATGGTCATTATCTATGATTCTGCGTTTTTAGTTTTCTCAAATGTACAATATTGTGGATGCAACAGATTTTCATCCTTTGTGTGGGCGGAAGGGGGTGGGGCGAAATTTTGAGATACACGTTTTATAGTAAGATCTAACAGAAGTGCGGATACCAAATTTGGTTACTCTAGCCTTAATAGTCTTTGAGATTTTTGAATATCCCCAGATTTTCGTCCTTTGCGGGGGCGGAAGGGGGTGTGGCGAAATTTTGAAACAAACTTGTCTCGGTCCGATATATTAGGAGTGTGGATACCAAATTTGGTTGCTCTAGCTTTTGTAGTCTCTGAGATCTAGGCGCTAATGTTTTACTCTAAGCAAAGCCGCCTATGCTACGTGTGTGTTAGAGAGAGACAGGGCGAGAAAAAATGAAATTGTTTTCTTGATGCTGGCTATAATAATAATACGATGTAATTCAGATTCTGCAGTCTTAAAGATATGGTCATTCTCTACAACTCTACGTTTTTGGTTTTCACTTATCTTTAAAATTGTGGATGCCACAGATTTTCGTCCTTTGTGGGGGCGGAAGTGGGCGGGGCGAAGTTTTGAAATATTTTTGTAGCAGTGACATATCACAGAAGTCTGGGTCCAAAACAGCGTTGCTCTGGCTCTTATAGTCTTTGAGCACTAGGCGCTGAAGGGGACGGACAGACGGACGGACGGACAGACGGAAAGACGGACAGACAGACAGGGCTCAATCGACTCGGCTATTGATGCTGATCAAGAATATATATACTTTATGGGGTCGGAAACGATTCCTTCTGGACGTTACACACATCCACTTTTACCACAAATCTAATATACCCCAATACTCATTTTGAGTATCGGGTATAATAAAAACGAGGGGGAACGTTGTGAGTTGCTGCCGACACCGCAACTCTACGGTTATACCCGATACTAAGTCAGTATGGCTCTCCTCCGGCAGACGCCGCTAATATTGAACGACACGACAAAGCGTGCGTGCGAGAGAGACAGAAAATCAGTCTGAGCGTGACGTCGGGCGCTGCGTAGCCACTGCAAATTGACTTGTTCCTATTGGCTATAAAAATGATCTGATCTGATCCAGATTCAGCAATCTGATAGATATGGTCATTATCTATGATTCTGCGTTTTTAGTTTTCTCGAATGTGCAATATTGTGGATGCAACAGATTTTCGTTCTTTGTGTGGGCGGAAGGGGGTGGGGCGAAATTTTGAGATACACGTTTTATAGTAAGATCTAACAGGAGTGCGGATACCAAATTTGGTTACTCTAGCCTTAATAGTCTCTGAGATTTGTGGATGCCCCAGATTTTCGTCCTTTGCTGGGGCGGAAGGGGGTGTAGCGAAATTTGGACACGAAACGGTCAAGGTCCGATATCACAGGAGTGTGGATACCAAATTTGGTTGCTCAGGCTCTTATAGGTTCTGAGATCCTTGAACTCATATTTTGCAATTGACAAAACCGACCATGAAACCTGTGTGTTAGAGAGAGACAGAGCGAGAAAGAATGAAATTGTTTTCTTGATTCTGGCTATAATCATTATACGATCTGGTTTAGATTTTGCGCTGTAGAAGATATGGTCATCCTCACCGATTCTGCGTTTTTGGTTTTATCGTATCTTTAAAAATGTGGATGCCACAGATTTTCGTCCTTTGTGGGGGCGGAAGTGGGCGGGGCGAAGTTTTGAAATATTTTTGTAGCAGTGACATATCACAGAAGTCTGGATCCAAAACATCGTTGCTCTAGCTCTTATAGTCTTTGAGCACTAGGCGCTAATAGGGACGGACAGACGGACAGACGGACGGACGGACAGACGGACAGACAGACATGGCTCAATCGACTCGGCTATTGATGCTGATCAAGAATATATATACTTTATGGGGTCGGAAACGATTCCTTCTGGACGTTACACACATCCACTTTTACCACATATCTAATATACCCCAATACTCCTTTTGAGTATCGGGTATAAAAAAAACGAGGGGGAACGTTGTGAGTTGCTGCGGACACGGCAACTCTACAGTTATACCCGATACTAAGTCAGTATGGCTCTCATCCGGCAGACGCCGCTAATATTAAACGACACGACAAAGAGTGCGTGCGAGAGAGACAGAAAATCAGTCTGAGCGTGACGTCGGGCGCTTTGCGGCCACTGCAAATTGATTTCTTGCTTTTGGCTACAAAAATGATCCGATCTGATCCAGATTCAGCAATCTAATAGATATGGTCATTATCTATGATTCTGCGTTTTTAGTTTTCCCGAATGTCCAATATTGTGGATGCAACAGATTTTCATCCTTTGTGTGGGCGGAAGGGGGTGGGGCGAAATTTTGAGATACACGTTTTATAGTAAGATCTAACAGAAGTGCGGATACCAAATTTGGTTACTCTAGCCTTAATAGTCTTTGAGATTTTTGAATATCCCCAGATTTTCGTCCTTTGCGGGGGCGGAAGGGGGTGTGGCGAAATTTTGAAACAAACTTGTCTCGGTCCGATATATTAGGAGTGTGTATACCAAATTTGGTTGCTCTAGCTTTTGTAGTCTCTGAGATCTAGGCGCTAATGTTTTACTCTAAGCAAAGCCGCCTATGCTACGTGTGTGTTAGAGAGAGACAGGGCGAGAAAAAATGAAATTGTTTTCTTGATGCTGGCTATAATAATAATACGATCCAATTCAGATTCTGCAGTCTTAAAGATATGGTCATTCTCTACAAATCTACGTTTTTGGTTTTCACATATCTTTAAAATTGTGGATGCCACAGATTTTCGTCCTTTATGGGGGCGGAAGTGGGCGGGGCGAAGTTTTGAAATATTTTTGTATTAGTGACATATCACAGAAGTCTGGGTCCAAAACAGCGTTGCTCTAGCTCTTATAGTCTTTGAGCACTAGGCGCTGAAGGGGACGGACAGACGGACGGACGGACAGACGGACAGACGGACAGACAGACAGGGCTCAATCGACTCGGCTATTGATGCTGATCAAGAATATATATACTTTATGGTGTCGGAAACAATTCCTTCTGGACGTTACACACATCCACTTTTACCACAAATCTAATATACCCCAATACTCATTTTGAGTATCGGGTATAATAAAAACGAGGTGGAACGTTGTGAGTTGCTGCGGACCCCGCAACTCTACAGTTATACCCGCTAATATTGAACCACACGACAAAGAGTGCGTGCGAGAGAGACAGAAAATCAGTCTGAGCGTGACGTCGGGCGCTGCGTAGCCACTGCAAATTGATTTGTTCCTATTGGCTATAAAAATGATCTGATCTGATCCAGATTCAGCAATCTGATAGATATGGTCATTATCTATGATTCTGCGTTTTTAGTTTTCTCGAATGTGCAATATTGTGGATGCAACAGATTTTCGTCTTTTGTGGGGGCGGAAGGGGGTGGGGCGAAATTCCGAGATACACGTTTTATAGTGAGATCTAACAGAAGTGCGGATACCAAATTTGGTTACTCTAGCCTTAATAGTCTCTGAGATTTGTGGATGCCCCAGATTTTCGTCCTTTGCTGGGGCGGAAGAGGGTGTGGCGAAATTTGGACACGAAACGGTCAAGGTCCGATATCACAGGAGTGTGGATACCAAATTTGGTTGCTCTGGCTCTTATAGGTTCTGAGATCCTTGAACTCATATTTTGCAATTGACAAAACCGACCATGAAACCTGTGTGTTAGAGAGAGACAGAGCGAGAAAGAATGAAATTTTTTTCTTGATTCTGGCTATAATCATTATATGATCTAATTCAGATTTTGCACTGTAGAAGATATGGTCATCCTCACCGATTCTGCGTTTTTGGTTTTATCGTATCTTTAAAAATGTGGATGCCACAGATTTTCGTCCTTTGTGGGGGCGGAAGTGGGCGGGGCGAAGTTTTGAAATATTTTTGTATTAGTGACATATCACAGAAGTCTGGGTCCAAAACAGCGTTGCTCTAGCTCTTATAGTCTTTGAGCACTAGGCGCTGAAGGGGACGGACAGACGGACAGACGGACAGACAGACAGGGCTCAATCGACTCGGCTATTGATGCTGATCAAGAATATATATACTTTATGGGGTCGGAAACAATTCCTTCTGGACGTTACACACATCCACTTTTACCACAAATCTAATATACCCCAATACTCATTTTGAGTATCGGGTATAATAAAAACGAGGTGGAACGTTGTGAGTTGCTGCGGACACCGCAACTCTACAGTTATACCCGCTAATATTGAACCACACGACAAAGAGTGCGTGCGAGAGAGACAGAAAATCAGTCTGAGCGTGACGTCGGGCGCTGCGTAGCCACTGCAAATTGATTTGTTCCTATTGGCTATAAAAATGATCTGATCTAATCCAGATTCAGCAATCTGATAGATATGGTCATTATCTATGATTCTGCGTTTTTAGTTTTCTCGAATGTGCAATATTGTGGATGCAACAGATTTTCGTCTTTTGTGGGGGCGGAAGGGGGTGGGGCGAAATTCCGAGATACACGTTTTATAGTGAGATCTAACAGAAGTGCGGATACCAAATTTGGTTACTCTAGCCTTAATAGTCTCTGAGATTTGTGGATGCCCCAGATTTTCGTCCTTTGCTGGGGCGGAAGAGGGTGTGGCGAAATTTGGACACGAAACGGTCAAGGTCCGATATCACAGGAGTGTGGATACCAAATTTGGTTGCTCTGGCTCTTATAGGTTCTGAGATCCTTGAACTCATATTTTGCAATTGACAAAACCGACCATGAAACCTGTGTGTTAGAGAGAGACAGAGCGAGAAAGAATGAAATTTTTTTCTTGATTCTGGCTATAATCATTATATGATCTAATTCAGATTTTGCACTGTAGAAGATATGGTCATCCTCACCGATTCTGCGTTTTTGGTTTTATCGTATCTTTAAAAATGTGGATGCCACAGATTTTCGTCCTTTGTGGGGGCGGAAGTGGGCGGGGCGAAGTTTTGAAATATTTTTGTAGCAGTGACATATCACAGAAGTCTGGATCCAAAACATCGTTGCTCTAGCTCTTATAGTCTTTGAGCACTAGGCGCTGAAGGGGACGGACGGACGGACGGACGGACAGACGGACAGACAGACAGGGCTCAATCGACTCGGCTATTGATGCTGATCAAGAATATATATACTTTATGGGGTCGGAAACGATTCCTTCTGGACGTTACACACATCCACTTTTACCACAAATCTAATATACCCCAATACTCATTTTGAGTATCGGGGATAACGAGGGGGAACGTTGTGAGTTACTGCCGACACCGCAACTCTACGGTTATACCCGATACTAAGTCAGTATGGCTCTCCTGCGGCAGACGCCGCTAATATTGAACCACACGACAAAGAGTGCGTGCGAGAGAGACAGAAAATCAGTCTGAGCGTGACGTCGGGCGCTGCGCGGCCACTGCAAATTGATTTCTTGCTTTTGGCTACAAAAATGATCCGATCTGATCCAGATTCAGCAATCTGATAGATATGGTCATTATCTATGATTCTGCGTTTTTAGTTTTCTCGAATGTGCAATATTGTGGATGCAACAGATTTTCGTTCTTTGTGTGGGCGGAAGGGGGTGGGGCGAAATTTTGAGATACACGTTTTATAGTAAGATCTAACAGGAGTGCGGATACCAAATTTGGTTACTCTAGCCTTAATAGTCTCTGAGATTTGTGGATGCCCCAGATTTTCGTCCTTTGCTGGGGCGGAAGGGGGTGTGGCGAAATTTGGACACGAAACGGTCAAGGTCCGATATCACAGGAGTGTGGATACCAAATTTGGTTGCTCTGGCTCTTATAGGTTCTGAGATCCTTGAACTCATATTTTGCAATTGGCAAAACCGACCATGAAACCTGTGTGTTAGAGAGAGACAGAGCGAGAAAGAATGAAATTGTTTTCTTGATTCTGGCTATAATCATTATACGATCTGGTTCAGATTTTGCGCTGTAGAAGATATGGTCATCCTCACCGATTCTGCGTTTTTGGTTTTATCGTATCTTTAAAAATGTGGATGCCACAGATTTTCGTCCTTTGTGGGGGCGGAAGTGGGCGGGGCGAAGTTTTGAAATATTTTTGTAGCAGTGACATATCACAGAAGGATGGATCCAAAACATCGTTGCTCTAGCTCTTATAGTCTTTGAGCACTAGGCGCTAATAGGGACGGACAGACGGACAGACGGACGGACGGACAGACGGACAGACAGACATGGCTCAATCGACTCGGCTATTGATGCTGATCAAGAATATATATACTTTATGGGGTCGGAAACGATTCCTTCTGGACGTTACACACATCCACTTTTACCACAAATCTAATATACCCCAATACTCCTTTTGAGTATCGGGTATAAAAAAAACGAGGGGGAACGTTGTGAGTTGCTGCGGACACGGCAACTCTACAGTTATACCCGATACTAAGTCAGTTTGGCTCTCATCCGGCAGACGCCGCTAATATTAAACGACACGACAAAGAGTGCGTGCGAGAGAGACAGAAAATCAGTCTGAGCGTGACGTCGGGCGCTGCGCGGCCACTGCAAATTGATTTCTTGCTTTTGGCTACAAAAATGATCCGATCTGATCCAGATTCAGCAATCTAATAGATATGGTCATTATCTATGATTCTGCGTTTTTAGTTTTCTCGAATGTACAATATTGTGGATGCAACAGATTTTCATCCTTTGTGTGGGCGGAAGGGGGTGGGGCGAAATTTTGAGATACACGTTTTATAGTAAGATCTAACAGAAGTACGGATACCAAATTTGGTTACTCTAGCCTTAATAGTCTTTGAGATTTTTGAATATCCCCAGATTTTCGTCCTTTGCGGGGGCGGAAGGGGGTGTGGCGAAATTTTGAAACAAACTTGTCTCGGTCCGATATATTAGGAGTGTGGATACCAAATTTGGTTGCTCTAGCTTTTGTAGTCTCTGAGATCTAGGCGCTAATGTTTTACTCTAAGCAAAGCCGCCTATGCTACGTGTGTGTTAGAGAGAGACAGGGCGAGAAAAAATGAAATTGTTTTCTTGATGCTGGCTATAATAATAATACGATCCAATTCAGATTCTGCAGTCTAAAAGATATGGTCATTCTCTACGATTCTGCGTTTTTGGTTTTCACATATCTTTAAAATTGTGGATGCCACAGATTTTCGTCCTTTGTGGGGGCGGAAGTGGTCGGGGCGAAGTTTTGAAATATTTTTGTAGCAGTGACATATCACAGAAGTCTGGGTCCAAAACAGCGTTGCTCTAGCTCTTATAGTCTTTGAGCACTAGGCGCTGAAGGGGACGGACAGACGGACGGACGGACAGACGGACAGACGGACAGACAGACAGGGCTCAATCGACTCGGCTATTGATGCTGATCAAGAATATATATACTTTATGGGGTCGGAAACAATTCCTTCTGGACGTTACACACATCCACTTTTACCACAAATCTAATATACCCCAATACTCATTTTGAGTATCGGGTATAATAAAAACGAGGTGGAACGTTGTGAGTTGCTGCGGACACCGCAACTCTACAGTTATACCCGCTAATATTGAACCACACGACAAAGAGTGCGTGCGAGAGAGACAGAAAATCAGTCTGAGCGTAACGTCGGGCGCTGCGTAGCCACTGCAAATTGATTTGTTCCTATTGGCTATAAAAATGATCTGATCTGATCCAGATTCAGCAATCTGATAGATATGGTCATTATCTATGATTCTGCGTTTTTAGTTTTCTCGAATGTGCAATATTGTGGATGCAACAGATTTTCGTCTTTTGTGGGGGCGGAAGGAGGTGGGGCGAAATTCTGAGATACACGTTTTATAGTGAGATCTAACAGAAGTGCGGATACCAAATTTGGTTACTCTAGCCTTAATAGTCTCTGAGATTTGTAGCGAGGCCAGGTTTTCGTCCTTTGCTGGGGCGGAAGAGGGTGTGGCGAAATTTGGACACGAAACGGTCAAGGTCCGATATCACAGGAGTGTGGATACCAAATTTGGTTGCTCTGGCTCTTATAGGTTCTGAGATCCTTGAACTCATATTTTGCAATTGACAAAACCGACCATGAAACCTGTGTGTTAGAGAGAGACAGAGCGAGAAAGAATGAAATTTTTTTCTTGATTCTGGCTATAATCATTATATGATCTAATTCAGATTTTGCACTGTAGAAGATATGGGCATCCTCACCGATTCTGCGTTTTTGGTTTTATCGTATCTTTAAAAATGTGGATGCCACAGATTTTCGTCCTTTGTGGGGGCGGAAGTGGGCGGGGCGAAGTTTTGAAATATTTTTGTAGCAGTGACATATCACAGAAGTCTGGATCCAAAACATCGTTGCTCTAGCTCTTATAGTCTTTGAGCACTAGGCGCTGAAGGGGACGGACGGACGGACGGACGGACAGACGGACAGACAGACAGGGCTCAATCGACTCGGCTATTGATGCTGATCAAGAATATATATACTTTATGGGGTCGGAAACGATTCCTTCTGGACGTTACACACATCCACTTTTACCACAAATCTAATATACCCCAATACTCATTTTGAGTATCGGGTATAACGAGGGGGAACGTTGTGAGTTACTGCCGACACCGCAACTCTACGGTTATACCCGATACTAAGTCAGTATGGCTCTCCTGCGGCAGACGCCGCTAATATTGAACCACACGACAAAGAGTGCGTGCGAGAGAGACAGAAAATCAGTCTGAGCGTGACGTCGGGCGCTGCGTAGCCACTGCAAATTGATTTGTTCCTATTGGCTATCAAAATGATCTGATCTAATCCAGATTCAGCAATCTGATAGATATGGTCATTATCTATGATTCTGCGTTTTTAGTTTTCTCGAATGTGCAATATTGTGGATGCAACAGATTTTCGTTTTTTGTGTGGGCGGAAGGGGGTGGGGCGAAATTTTGAGATACACGTTTTATAGTAAGATCTAACAGGAGTACGGATACCAAATTTGGTTACTCTGCCTTAATAGTCTCTGAGATTTTTGAATATCCCCAGATTTTCGTCCTTTGCGGGGGGAAGAGGGTGTGGCGAAATTTTGAAACAAACTCGTCTCGGTCCGATATATTAGGAGTGTGGATACCAAATTTGGTTGCTCTAGCTTTTGTAGTCTCTGAGATCTAGGCGCTAATGTTTTACTCTAAGCAAAGCCGCCTATGCTACGTGTGTGTTAGAGAGAGACAGGGCGAGAAAAAATGAAATTGTTTTCTTGATGCTGGCTATAATAATAATACGATCCAATTCAGATTCCGCAGTCTTAAAGATATGGTCATTCTCTACAATTCAGCGTTTTTGGTTTTCTCATATCTTTAAAATTGTGGATGCCACAGATTTTCGTCCTTTCTGGGGCGGAAGGGGGCGGAGCGAAGTTTTGAAATATTTTTGTAGCAGTGACATATCACAGAAGTCTGGGTCCAAAACAGCGTTGCTCTAGCTCTTATAGTCTTTGAGCACTAGGCGCTGAAGGGGACGGACAGACGGACGGACGGACAGACGGACAGACGGACAGACAGACAGGGCTCAATCGACTCGGCTATTGATGCTGATCAAGAATATATATACTTTATGGGGTCGGAAACAATTCCTTCTGGACGTTACACACATCCACTTTTACCACAAATCTAATATACCCCAATACTCATTTTGAGTATCGGGTATAATAAAAACGAGGTGGAACGTTGTGAGTTGCTGCGGACACCGCAACTCTACAGTTATACCCGCTAATATTGAACCACACGACAAAGAGTGCGTGCGAGAGAGACAGAAAATCAGTCTGAGCGTGACGTCGGGCGCTGCGTAGCCACTGCAAATTGATTTGTTCCTATTGGCTATCAAAATGATCTGATCTGATCCAGATTCAGCAATCTGATAGATATGGTCATTATCTATGATTCTGCGTTTTTAGTTTTCTCGAATGTGCAATATTGTGGATGCAACAGATTTTCGTTTTTTGTGTGGGCGGAAGGGGGTGGGGCGAAATTTTGAGATACACGTTTTATAGTAAGATCTAACAGGAGTACGGATACCAAATTTGGTTACTCTAGCCTTAATAGTCTCTGAGATTTTTGAATATCCCCAGATTTTCGTACTTTGCGGGGGCGGAAGAGGGTGTGGCGAAATTTTGAAACAAACTCGTCTCGGTCCGATATATTAGGAGTGTGGATACCAAATTTGGTTGCTCTAGCTATTGTAGTCTCTGAGATCTAGGCGCTAATGTTTTACTCTAAGCAAAGCCGCCTATGCTACGTGTGTGTTAGAGAGAGACAGGGCGAGAAAAAATGAAATTGTTTTCTTGATGCTGGCTATAATAATAATACGATCCAATTCAGATTCCGCAGTCTTAAAGATATGGTCATTCTCTACAATTCAGCGTTTTTGCTTTTCTCATATCTTTAAAATTGTGGATGCCACAGATTTTCGTCCTTTCTGGGGGCGGAAGGGGGCGGAGCGAAGTTTTGAAATATTTTTGTAGCAGTGACATATCACAGAAGTCTGGGTCCAAAACAGCGTTGCTCTAGCTCTTATAGTCTTTGAGCACTAGGCGCTGAAGGGGACGGACAGACGGACGGACGGACAGGCGGACAGACAGACAGGGCTCAATCGACTCGGCTATTGATGCTGATCAAGAATATATACACTTTATGGGGTCGGAAACGATTCCTTCTGGACGTTACACACATCCACTTTTACCACAAATCTAATATACCCCAATACTCATTTTGAGTATCGGGTATAACGAGGGGGAACGTTGTGAGTTACTGCCGACACCGCAACTCTACGGTTATCCCCGATACTAAGTCAGTATGGCTCTCCTGCGGCAGACGCCGCTAATATTGAACCACACGACAAAGAGTGCGTGCGAGAGAGACAGAAAATCAGTCTGAGCGTGACGTCGGGCGCTGCGTAGCCACTGAAAATTGATTTGTTCCTATTGGCTATCAAAATGATCTGATCTTATCCAGATTCAGCAATCTGATAGATATGGTCGTTATCTATGATTCTGCGTTTTTAGTTTTTTCGAATGTGCAATATTGTGGATGCAACAGATTTTCGTCCTTTGTGTGTGCGGAAGGGGGTGGGGCGAAATTTTGAGATAAACGTTTTATAGTGAGATCTAACAGGAGTGCGGATACTAAATTTAGTTACTCTAGCCTTAATAGTCTCTGAGATTTTTGAATATCCCCAGATTTTCGTCCTTTGCGGGGGCGGAAGGGTGTGTGGCGAAATTTTGAAACAAACTCGTCTCGGTCCAATATATAAGGAGTGTGGATACCAAATTTGGTTGCTCTAGCTTTTGTAGTCTCTGAGATCTAGGCGCTAATGTTTTACTCTAAGCAAAGCCGCATATGCTACGTGTGTGTTAGAGAGAGACAGGTCGAGAAAAAATGAAATTGTTTTCTTGATGCTGGCTATAATAATAATACGATCCAATTCAGATTCCGCAGTCTTAAAGATATGGTCATTCTCTACAATTCAGCGTTTTTGCTTTTCTCATATCTTTAAAATTGTGGATGCCACAGATTTTCGTCCTTTCTGGGGGCGGAAGGGGGCGGAGCGAAGTTTTGAAATATTTTTGTAGCAGTAACATATCACAGAAGTCTGGGTCCAAAACAGCGTTGCTCTAGCTCTTATAGTCTTTGAGCACTAGGCGCTGAAGGGGACGGACAGACGGACGGACGGACAGACGGACAGACGGACAGACAGACAGGGCTAAATCGACTCGGCTATTGATGCTGATCAAGAATATATATACTTTATGGGGTCGGAAACAATTCCTTCTGGACGTTACACACATCCACTTTTACCACAAATCTAATATACCCCAATACTCATTTTGAGTATCGGGTATAATAAAAACGAGGTGGAACGTTGTGAGTTGCTGCGGACACCGCAACTCTACAGTTATACCCGCTAATATTGAACCACACGACAAAGAGTGCGTGCGAGAGAGACAGAAAATCAGTCTGAGCGTGACGTCGGGCGCTGCGTAGCCACTGCAAATTGATTTGTTCCTATTGGCTATCAAAATGATCTGATCTGATCCAGATTCAGCAATCTGATAGATATGGTCATTATCTATGATTCTGCGTTTTTAGTTTTCTCGAATGTGCAATATTGTGGATGCAACAGATTTTCGTTTTTTGTGTGGGCGGAAGGGGGTGGGGCGAAATTTTGAGATACACGTTTTATAGTAAGATCTAACAGGAGTACGGATACCAAATTTGGTTACTCTAGCCTTAATAGTCTCTGAGATTTTTGAATATCCCCAGATTTTCGTCCTTTGCGGGGGCGGAAGAGGGTGTGGCGAAATTTTGAAACAAACTCGTCTCGGTCCGATATATTAGGAGTGTGGATACCAAATTTGGTTGCTCTAGCTTTTGTAGTCTCTGAGATCTAGGCGCTAATGTTTTACTCTAAGCAAAGCCGCCTATGCTACGTGTGTGTTAGAGAGAGACAGGGCGAGAAAAAATGAAATTGTTTTCTTGATGCTGGCTATAATAATAATACGATCCAATTCAGATTCCGCAGTCTTAAAGATATGGTCATTCTCTACAATTCAGCGTTTTTGCTTTTCTCATATCTTTAAAATTGTGGATGCCACAGATTTTCGTCCTTTCTGGGGGCGGAAGGGGGCGGAGCGAAGTTTTGAAATATTTTTGTAGCAGTGACATATCACAGAAGTCTGGGTCCAAAACAGCGTTGCTCTAGCTCTTATAGTCTTTGAGCACTAGGCGCTGAAGGGGACGGACAGACGGACGGACGGACAGACGGACAGACAGACAGGGCTCAATCGACTCGGCTATTGATGCTGATCAAGAATATATACACTTTATGGGGTCGGAAACGATTCCTTCTGGACGTTACACACATCCACTTTTACCACAAATCTAATATACCCCAATACTCATTTTGAGTATCGGGTATAACGAGGGGGAACGTTGTGAGTTACTGCCGACACCGCAACTCTACGGTTATACCCGATACTAAGTCAGTATGGCTCTCCTGCGGCAGACGCCGCTAATATTGAACCACACGACAAAGAGTGCGTGCGAGAGAGACAGAAAATCAGTCTGAGCGTGACGTCGGGCGCTGCGTAGCCACTGAAAATTGATTTGGTCCTATTGGCTATCAAAATGATCTGATCTGATCCAGATTCAGCAATCTGATAGATATGGTCGTTATCTATGATTCTGCGTTTTTAGTTTTTTCGAATGTGCAATATTGTGGATGCAACAGATTTTCGTCCTTTGTGTGGGCGGAAGGGGGTGGGGCGAAATTTTGAGATAAACGTTTTATAGTGAGATCTAACAGGAGTGCGGATACTAAATTTAGTTACTCTAGCCTTAATAGTCTCTGAGATTTTTGAATATCCCCAGATTTTCGTCCTTTGCGGGGGCGGAAGGGGGTGTGGCGAAATTTTGAAACAAACTCGTCTCGGTCCAATATATTAGGAGTGTGGATACCAAATTTGGTTGCTCTAGCTTTTGTAGTCTCTGAGATCTAGGCGCTAATGTTTTACTCTAAGCAAAGCCGCCTATGCTACGTGTGTGTTAGAGAGAGACAGGGCGAGAAAAAATGAAATTGTTTTCTTGATGCTGGCTATATATCACAGAAGTCTGGATCCAAAACATCGTTGCTCTAGCTCTTATAGTCTTTGAGCACTAGGCGCTGAAGGGGACGGACAGACGGACGGACGGACAGACGGACAGACAGACAGGGCTCAATCGACTCGGCTATTGATGCTGATCAAGAATATATACACTTTATGGGGTCGGAAACGATTCCTTCTGGACGTTACACACATCCACTTTTACCACAAATCTAATATACCCCAATACTCATTTTGAGTATCGGGTATAACGAGGGGGAACGTTGTGAGTTACTGCCGACACCGCAACTCTACGGTTATGCCCGATACTAAGTCAGTATGGCTCTCCTCCGGCAGACGCTGCTAATATTAAACGACACGACAAAGAGTGCGTGCGAGAGAGACAGAAAATCAGTCTGAGCGTGACGTCGGGCGCTGCGTAGCCACTGCAAATTGATTTGTTCCTATTGGCTATAAAAATGATCTGATCTGATCCAGATTCAGCAATCTGATAGATATGGTCATTATCTATGATTCTGCGTTTTTAGTTTTCTCGAATGTGCAATATTGTGGATGCAACAGATTTTCGTCCTTTGTGTGGGCGGAAAGGGGTGGGGCGAAATTTTGAGATACTACGTTTTATAGTAAGATTTAACAGGAGTGCGGATACCAAATTTGGTTACTCTAGCCTTAATAGTCTCTGAGATTTTTGAATATCCCCAGATTTTCGTCCTTTGCGGGGGCGGAAGGGGGTGTGGCGAAATTTTGAAACAAACTCGTCTCGGTCCGATATATTAGGAGTGTGGATACCAAATTTGGTTGCTCTAGCTTTTGTAGTCTCTGAGATCTAGGCGCTAATGTTTTACTCTAAGCAAAGCCGCCTATGCTACGTGTGTGTTAGAGAGAGACAGGGCGAGAAAAAATGAAATTGTTTTCTTGATGCTGGCTATAATAATAATACGATCCAATTCAGATTCCGCAGTCTTAAAGATATGGTCATTCTCTACAATTCTACGTTTTTGGTTTTCTCATAGCTTTAAAATTGTGGATGCCACAGATTTTCGTTCTTTGTGGGGGCCGGAGGGGGCGGGGCGAAGTTTTGAAATATTTTTGTAGCAGTGACATATCACAGAAGTCTAGATCCGAAACATCGTTGCTCTAGCTCTTATAGTCTTTGAGCACTAGGCGCTGAAGGGGACGGACAGACGGACGGACGGACAGACGGACAGACAGACATGGCTCAATCGACTCGGCTATTGATGCTGATCAAGAATATATATACTTTATGGGGTCGGAAACGATTCCTTTTGGACGTTACACACATCCACTTTTACCACAAATCTAATATACCCCAATACTCATTTTGAGTATCGGGTATAAAAAAACGAGGGGGAACGTTGTGAGATGCTGCCGACACCGCAACTCTACGGTTATACCCGATACTAAGTCAGTATGGCTCTCCTCCGGCAGACGCTGCTAATATTAAACGACACGACAAAGAGTGCGTGCGAGAGAGACAGAAAATCAGTCTGAGCGTGACGTCGGGCGCTGCGTAGCCACTGCAAATTGATTTGTTCCTATTGGCTATAAAAATGATCTGATCTGATCCAGATTCAGCAATCTGATAGATATGGTCATTATCTATGATTCTGCGTTTTTAGTTTTCTCGAATGTGCAATATTGTGGATGCAACAGATTTTCGTCCTTTGTGTGGGCGGAAAGGGGTGTGGCGAAATTTTGTTTTTTTTTTTTTTTTTTTTTTTTTGCGAATTTTGAAACAAACTCGTCTCGGTCCGATATATTAGGAGTGTGGATACCAAATTTGGTTGCTCTAGCTTTTGTAGTCTCTGAGATCTAGGCGCTAATGTTTTACTCTAAGCAAAGCCGGCTATGCTACGTGTGTGTTAGAGAGAGACAGGGCGAGAAAAAATGAAATTGTTTTCTTGATTCTGGCTATAATAATTATACGATCTGGTTCAGATTTTGCACTCTAGAAGATATAGTCATCTTCTACGATTCTGCGTTTTTAGTTTTCTCGTATCGTCAAAATTGTGGATGCCACAGATTTTCGCCTTTGTGGGGCGGAAGTCGGCGGGGCAAAGTTTTGAAATATTTTTGTATCAGTGACATATCACAGAAGTCTGGATCCAAAACATCGCTGCTCTCGCTCTTATAGTCTTTGAGCACTAGGCGCTGAAGGGACGGACAGACGGACGGACGACAGACGGACAGACAGACATGGCTCAATCGACTCGGCTATTGATGCTGATCAAGAATATATATACTTTATGGGGTCGGAAACGATTCCTTTGGACGTTACACACATCCACTTTTACCACAAATCTAATATACCCCAATACTCATTTTGAGTATCGGGTATAAAAATCTTATAAAAAATGCCGCTGCGACATAGTCCTCAGATTCTGGCTATAATAATTATACGATCTGGTTCAGATTTTGCACTCTAGAAGATATAGTCATCTTCTACGATTCTGCGTTTTTAGTTTTCTCGTATCGTCAAAATTGTGGATGCCACAGATTTTCGCCCTTTGTGGGGGCGGAAGTCGGCGGGGCAAAGTTTTGAAATATTTTTGTATCAGTGACATATCACAGAAGTCTGGATCCAAAACATCGTTGCTCTCGCTCTTATAGTCTTTGAGCACTAGGCGCTGAAGGGGACGGACAGACGGACGGACGGACAGACGGACAGACAGACATGGCTCAATCGACTCGGCTATTGATGCTGATCAAGAATATATATACTTTATGGGGTCGGAAACGATTCCTTTTGGACGTTACACACATCCACTTTTACCACAAATCTAATATACCCCAATACTCATTTTGAGTATCGGGTATAAAAAAACGAGGGGGAAAGTTGTGAGATGCTGCCGACACCGCAACTCTACGTTATACCCGATACTAAGTCAGTATGGCTCTCCTCCGGCAGACGCTGCTAATATTAAACGACACGACAAAGAGTGCGTGCGAGAGAGACAGAAAATCAGTCTGAGCGTGACGTCGGGCGCTGCGTAGCCACTGCAAATTGATTTGTTCCTATTGGCTATAAAAATGATCTGATCTGATCCAGATTCAGCAATCTGATAGATATGGTCATTATCTATGATTCTGCGTTTTTAGTTTTCTCGAATGTGCAATATTGTGGATGCAACAGATTTTCGTCCTTTGTGTGGGCGGAAAGGGGTGGGGCGAAATTTTGAGATACACGTTTTATAGTAAGATTTAACAGGAGTGCGGATACCAAATTTGGTTACTCTAGCCTTAATAGTCTCTGAGATTTTTGAATATCCCCAGATTTTCGTCCTTTGCGGGGGCGGAAGGGGGTGTGGCGAAATTTTGAAACAAACTCGTCTCGGTCCGATATATTAGGAGTGTGGATACCAAATTTGGTTGCTCTAGCTTTTGTAGTCTCTGAGATCTAGGCGCTAATGTTTTACTCTAAGCAAAGCCGCCTATGCTACGTGTGTGTTAGAGAGAGACAGGGCGAGAAAAAATGAAATTGTTTTCTTGATGCTGGCTATAATAATAATACGATCCAATTCAGATTCCGCAGTCTTAAAGATATGGTCATTCTCTACAATTCTACGTTTTTGGTTTTCTCATAGCTTTAAAATTGTGGATGCCACAGATTTTCGTTCTTTGTGGGGGCGGAAGTGGGCGGGGCGAAGTTTTGAAATATTTTTGTAGCAGTGACATATCACAGAAGTCTGGATCCAAAGCATCGTTGCTCTAGCTCTTATAGTCTTTGAGCACTAGGCGCTGAAGGGGACAGACAGACGGACAGACGGACGGACGGACAGACAGACAGGGCTCAATCGACTCGGCTATTGATGCTGATCAAGAATATATATGTATACTTTATGGGGTCGGAAACGATTCCTTCTGGACGTTACACACATCCACTTTTACCACAAATCTAATATACCCCAATACTCATTTTGAGTATCGGGTATAAAAATCTTATAAAAAATGCCGCTGCGACATAGTCCTCAGATTCTGGCTATAATAATTATACGATCTGGTTCAGATTTTGCACTCTAGAAGATATAGTCATCTTCTACGATTCTGCGTTTTTAGTTTTCTCGTATCGTCAAAATTGTGGATGCCACAGATTTTCGTTCTTTGTGGGGGCGGAAGTGGGCGGGGCGAAGTTTTGAAATATTTTTGTAGCAGTGACATATCACAGAAGTCTGGATCCAAAACATCGTTGCTCTAGCTCTTATAGTCTTTGAGCACTAGGCGCTGAAGGGGACAGACAGACGGACAGACGGACGGACGGACAGACAGACAGGTCTCAATCGACTCGGCTATTGATGCTGATCAAGAATATATATGTATACTTTATGGGTCGGAAACGATTCCTTCTGGACGTTACACACATCCACTTTTACCACAAATCTAATATACCCCAATACTCATTTTGAGTATCGGGTATAAAAATCTTATAAAAAATGCCGCTGCGACATAGTCCTCAGATTCTGGCTATAATAATTATACGATCTGGTTCAGATTTTGCACTCTAGAAGATATAGTCATCTTCTACGATTCTGCGTTTTTAGTTTTCTCGTATCGTCAAAATTGTGGATGCCACAGATTTTCGCCCTTTGTGGGGCGGAAGTCGGCGGGGCAAAGTTTTGAAATATTTTTGTATCAGTGACATATCACAGAAGTCTGGATCCAAAACATCGTTGCTCTCGCTCTTATAGTCTTTGAGCACTAGGCGCTGAAGGGGACGGACAGACGGACGGACGGACAGACGGACAGACAGACATGGCTCAATCGACTCGGCTATTGATGCTGATCAAGAATATATATACTTTATGGGGTCGGAAACGATTCCTTTTGGACGTTACACACATCCACTTTTACCACAAATCTAATATACCCCAATACTCATTTTGAGTATCGGGTATAAAAAAACGAGGGGGAACGTTGTGAGATGCTGCCGACACCGCAACTCTACGGTTATACCCGATACTAAGTCAGTATGGCTCTCCTCCGGCAGACGCTGCTAATATTAAACGACACGACAAAGAGTGCGTGCGAGAGAGACAGAAAATCAGTCTGAGCGTGACGTCGGGCGCTGCGTAGCCACTGCAAATTGATTTGTTCCTATTGGCTATAAAAATGATCTGATCTGATCCAGATTCAGCAATCTGATAGATATGGTCATTATCTATGATTCTGCGTTTTTAGTTTTCTCGAATGTGCAATATTGTGGATGCAACAGATTTTCGTCCTTTGTGTGGGCGGAAGGGGTGGGGCGAAATTTTGAGATACACGTTTTATAGTAAGATTTAACAGGAGTGCGGATACCAAATTTGGTTACTCTAGCCTTAATAGTCTCTGAGATTTTTGAATATCCCCAGATTTTCGTCCTTTGCGGGGGCGGAAGGGGGTGTGGCGAAATTTTGAAACAAACTCGTCTCGGTCCGATATATTAGGAGTGTGGATACCAAATTTGGTTGCTCTAGCTTTTGTAGTCTCTGAGATCTAGGCGCTAATGTTTTACTCTAAGCAAAGCCGCCTATGCTACGTGTGTGTTAGAGAGAGACAGGGCGAGAAAAAATGAAATTGTTTTCTTGATGCTGGCTATAATAATAATACGATCCAATTCAGATTCCGCAGTCTTAAAGATATGGTCATTCTCTACAATTCTACGTTTTTGGTTTTCTCATAGCTTTAAAATTGTGGATGCCACAGATTTTCGTTCTTTGTGGGGGCGGAAGTGAGCGGGGCGAAGTTTTGAAATATTTTTTGTAGCAGTGACATATCACAGAAGTCTGGATCCAAAACATCGTTGCTCTAGCTCTTATAGTCTTTGAGCACTAGGCGCTGAAGGGGACAGACAGACGGACAGACGGACGGACGGACAGACAGACAGGGCTCAATCGACTCGGCTATTGATGCTGATCAAGAATATATATGTATACTTTATGGGGTCGAAAACGATTCCTTCTGGACGTTACACACATCCACTTTTACCACAAATCTAATATACCCCAATACTCATTTTGAGTATCGGGTATAAAAATCTTATAAAAAATGCCGCTGCGACATAGTCCTCAGATTCTGGCTATAATAATTATACGATCTGGTTCAGATTTTGCACTCTAGAAGATATAGTCATCTTCTACGATTCTGCGTTTTTAGTTTTCTCGTATCGTCAAAATTGTGGATGCCACAGATTTTCGCCCTTTGTGGGGGCGGAAGTCGGCGGGGCAAAGTTTTGAAATATTTTTGTATCAGTGACATATCACAGAAGTCTGGATCCAAAACATCGTTGCTCTCGCTCTTATAGTCTTTGAGCACTAGGCGCTGAAGGGGACGGACAGACGGACGGACGGACAGACGGACAGACAGACATGGCTCAATCGACTCGGCTATTGATGCTGATCAAGAATATATATACTTTATGGGGTCGGAAACGATTCCTTTTGGACGTTACACACATCCACTTTTACCACAAATCTAATATACCCCAATACTCATTTTGAGTATCGGGTATAAAAAAACGAGGGGGAACGTTGTGAGATGCTGCCGACACCGCAACTCTACGGTTATACCCGATACTAAGTCAGTATGGCTCTCCTCCGGCAGACGCTGCTAATATTAAACGACACGACAAAGAGTGCGTGCGAGAGAGACAGAAAATCAGTCTGAGCGTGACGTCGGGCGCTGCGTAGCCACTGCAAATTGATTTGTTCCTATTGGCTATAAAAATGATCTGATCTGATCCAGATTCAGCAATCTGATAGATATGGTCATTATCTATGATTCTGCGTTTTTAGTTTTCTCGAATGTGCAATATTGTGGATGCAACAGATTTTCGTCCTTTGTGTGGGCGGAAAGGGGTGGGGCGAAATTTTGAGATACACGTTTTATAGTAAGATTTAACAGGAGTGCGGATACCAAATTTGGTTACTCTAGCCTTAATAGTCTCTGAGATTTTTGAATATCCCCAGATTTTCGTCCTTTGCGGGGGCGGAAGGGGGTGTGGCGAAATTTTGAAACAAACTCGTCTCGGTCCGATATATTAGGAGTGTGGATACCAAATTTGGTTGCTCTAGCTTTTGTAGTCTCTGAGATCTAGGCGCTAATGTTTTACTCTAAGCAAAGCCGCCTATGCTACGTGTGTGTTAGAGAGAGACAGGGCGAGAAAAAATGAAATTGTTTTCTTGATGCTGGCTATAATAATAATACGATCCAATTCAGATTCCGCAGTCTTAAAGATATGGTCATTCTCTACAATTCTACGTTTTTGGTTTTCTCATAGCTTTAAAATTGTGGATGCCACAGATTTTCGTTCTTTGTGGGGGCGGAAGTGGGCGGGGCGAAGTTTTGAAATATTTTTGTAGCAGTGACATATCACAGAAGTCTAGATCCGAAACATCGTTGCTCTAGCTCTTATAGTCTTTGAGCACTAGGCGCTGAAGGGGACAGACAGACGGACAGACGGACGACGGACAGACAGACAGGGCTCAATCGACTCGGCTATTGATGCTGATCAAGAATATATATGTATACTTTATGGGTCGAAAACGATTCCTTCTGGACGTTAACACATCCACTTTTACCACAAATCTAATATACCCAATACTCATTTTGAGTATCGGGTATAAAAATCTTATAAAAAATGCCGCTGCGACATAGTCCTCAGATTCTGGCTATAATAATTATACGATCTGGTTCAGATTTTGCACTCTAGAAGATATAGTCATCTTCTACGATTCTGCGTTTTTAGTTTTCTCGTATCGTCAAAATTGTGGATGCCACAGATTTTCGCCTTTGTGGGGCGGAAGTCGGCGGGGCAAAGTTTTGAAATATTTTTGTATCAGTGACATATCACAGAAGTCTGGATCCAAAACATCGTTGCTCTCGCTCTTATAGTCTTTGAGCACTAGGCGCTGAAGGGACGGACAGACGGACGGACGGACAGACGGACAGACAGACATGGCTCAATCGACTCGGCTATTGATGCTGATCAAGAATATATATACTTTATGGGGTCGGAAACGATTCCTTTTGGACGTTACACACATCCACTTTTACCACAAATCTAATATACCCCAATACTCATTTTGAGTATCGGGTATAAAAAAACGAGGGGGAACGTTGTGAGATGCTGCCGACACCGCAACTCTACGGTTATACCCGATACTAAGTCAGTATGGCTCTCCTCCGGCAGACGCTGCTAATATTAAACGACACGACAAAGAGTGCGTGCGAGAGAGACAGAAAATCAGTCTGAGCGTGACGTCGGGCGCTGCGTAGCCACTGCAAATTGATTTGTTCCTATTGGCTATAAAAATGATCTGATCTGATCCAGATTCAGCAATCTGATAGATATGGTCATTATCTATGATTCTGCGTTTTTAGTTTTCTCGAATGTGCAATATTGTGGATGCAACAGATTTTCGTCCTTTGTGTGGGCGGAAAGGGGTGGGGCGAAATTTTGAGATACACGTTTTATAGTAAGATTTAACAGGAGTGCGGATACCAAATTTGGTTACTCTAGCCTTAATAGTCTCTGAGATTTTTGAATATCCCCAGATTTTCGTCCTTTGCGGGGGCGGAAGGGGGTGTGGCGAAATTTTGAAACAAACTCGTCTCGGTCCGATATATTAGGAGTGTGGATACCAAATTTGGTTGCTCTAGCTTTTGTAGTCTCTGAGATCTAGGCGCTAATGTTTTACTCTAAGCAAAGCCGCCTATGCTACGTGTGTGTTAGAGAGAGACAGGGCGAGAAAAAATGAAATTGTTTTCTTGATGCTGGCTATAATAATAATACGATCCAATTCAGATTCCGCAGTCTTAAAGATATGGTCATTCTCTACAATTCTACGTTTTTGGTTTTCTCATAGCTTTAAAATTGTGGATGCCACAGATTTTCGTTCTTTGTGGGGGCGGAAGTGGGCGGGGCGAAGTTTTGAAATATTTTTGTAGCAGTGACATATCACAGAAGTCTGATCCAAAACATCGTTGCTCTAGCTCTTATAGTCTTTGAGCACTAGGCGCTGAAGGGGACAGACAGACGGACAGACGGACGGACGGACAGACAGACAGGGCTCAATCGACTCGGCTATTGATGCTGATCAAGAATATATATGTATACTTTATGGGGTCGAAAACGATTCCTTCTGGACGTTACACACATCCACTTTTACCACAAATCTAATATACCCCAATACTCATTTTGAGTATCGGGTATAAAAATCTTATAAAAAATGCCGCTGCGACATAGTCCTCAGATTCTGGCTATAATAATTATACGATCTGGTTCAGATTTTGCACTCTAGAAGAAGATATAGTCATCTTCTACGATTCTGCGTTTTTAGTTTTCTCGTATCGTCAAAATTGTGGATGCCACAGATTTTCGCCCTTTGTGGGGGCGGAAGTCGGCGGGGCAAAGTTTTGAAATATTTTTGTATCAGTGACATATCACAGAAGTCTGGATCCAAAACATCGTTGCTCTCGCTCTTATAGTCTTTGAGCACTAGGCGCTGAAGGGGACGGACAGACGGACGGACGGACAGACAGACAGACAGACATGGCTCAATCGACTCGGCTATTGATGCTGATCAAGAATATATATACTTTATGGGGTCGGAAACGATTCCTTTTGGACGTTACACACATCCACTTTTACCACAAATCTAATATACCCCAATACTCATTTTGAGTATCGGGTATAAAAAAACGAGGGGGAACGTTGTGAGATGCTGCCGACACCGCAACTCTACGGTTATACCCGATACTAAGTCAGTATGGCTCTCCTCCGGCAGACGCTGCTAATATTAAACGACACGACAAAGAGTGCGTGCGAGAGAGACAGAAAATCAGTCTGAGCGTGACGTCGGGCGCTGCGTAGCCACTGCAAATTGATTTGTTCCTATTGGCTATAAAAATGATCTGATCTGATCCAGATTCAGCAATCTGATAGATATGGTCATTATCTATGATTCTGCGTTTTTAGTTTTCTCGAATGTGCAATATTGTGGATGCAACAGATTTTCGTCCTTTGTGTGGGCGGAAAGGGGTGGGGCGAAATTTTGAGATACACGTTTTATAGTAAGATTTAACAGGAGTGCGGATACCAAATTTGGTTACTCTAGCCTTAATAGTCTCTGAGATTTTTGAATATCCCCAGATTTTCGTCCTTTGCGGGGCGGAAGGGGGTGTGGCGAAATTTTGAAACAAACTCGTCTCGGTCCGATATATTAGGAGTGTGGATACCAAATTTGGTTGCTCTAGCTTTTGTAGTCTCTGAGATCTAGGCGCTAATGTTTTACTCTAAGCAAAGCCGCCTATGCTACGTGTGTGTTAGAGAGAGACAGGGCGAGAAAAAATGAAATTGTTTTCTTGATGCTGGCTATAATAATAATACGATCCAATTCAGATTCCGCAGTCTTAAAGATATGGTCATTCTCTACAATTCTACGTTTTTGGTTTTCTCATAGCTTTAAAATTGTGGATGCCACAGATTTTCGTTCTTTGTGGGGCGGAAGTGGGCGGGGCGAAGTTTTGAAATATTTTTGTAGCAGTGACATATCACAGAAGTCTAGATCCGAAACATCGTTGCTCTAGCTCTTATAGTCTTTGAGCACTAGGCGCTGAAGGGGACGGACAGACGGACGGACGGACAGACAGACAGACAGACATGGCTCAATCGACTCGGCTATTGATGCTGATCAAGAATATATATACTTTATGGGGTCGGAAACGATTCCTTTTGGACGTTACACACATCCACTTTTACCACAAATCTAATATACCCCAATACTCATTTTGAGTATCGGGTATAAAAATCTTATAAAAAATGCCGCTGCGACATAGTCCTCAGATTCTGGCTATAATAATTATACGATCTGGTTCAGATTTTGCACTCTAGAAGATATAGTCATCTTCTACGATTCTGCGTTTTTAGTTTTCTCGTATCGTCAAAATTGTGGATGCCACAGATTTTCGCCCTTTGTGGGGGCGGAAGTCGGCGGGGCAAAGTTTTGAAATATTTTTGTATCAGTGACATATCACAGAAGTCTGGATCCAAAACATCGTTGCTCTCGCTCTTATAGTCTTTGAGCACTAGGCGCTGAAGGGGACGGACAGACGGACGGACGGACAGACGGACAGACAGACATGGCTCAATCGACTCGGCTATTGATGCTGATCAAGAATATATATACTTTATGGGGTCGGAAACGATTCCTTTTGGACGTTACACACATCCACTTTTACCACAAATCTAATATACCCCAATACTCATTTTGAGTATCGGGTATAAAAAAACGAGGGGGAAAGTTGTGAGATGCTGCCGACACCGCAACTCTACGGTTATACCCGATACTAAGTCAGTATGGCTCTCCTCCGGCAGACGCTGCTAATATTAAACGACACGACAAAGAGTGCGTGCGAGAGAGACAGAAAATCAGTCTGAGCGTGACGTCGGGCGCTGCGTAGCCACTGCAAATTGATTTGTTCCTATTGGCTATAAAAATGATCTGATCTGATCCAGATTCAGCAATCTGATAGATATGGTTATTATCTATGATTCTGCGTTTTTAGTTTTCTCGAATGTGCAATATTGTGGATGCAACAGATTTTCGTCCTTTGTGTGGGCGGAAAGGGGTGGGGCGAAATTTTGAGATACACGTTTTATAGTAAGATTTAACAGGAGTGCGGATACCAAATTTGGTTACTCTAGCCTTAATAGTCTCTGAGATTTTTGAATATCCCCAGATTTTCGTCCTTTGCGGGGGCGGAAGGGGGTGTGGCGAAATTTTGAAACAAACTCGTCTCGGTCCGATATATTAGGAGTGTGGATACCAAATTTGGTTGCTCTAGCTTTTGTAGTCTCTGAGATCTAGGCGCTAATGTTTTACTCTAAGCAAAGCCGCCTATGCTACGTGTGTGTTAGAGAGAGACAGGGCGAGAAAAAATGAAATTGTTTTCTTGATGCTGGCTATAATAATAATACGATCCAATTCAGATTCCGCAGTCTTAAAGATATGGTCATTCTCTACAATTCTACGTTTTTGGTTTTCTCATAGCTTTAAAATTGTGGATGCCACAGATTTTCGTTCTTTGTGGGGGCGGAAGTGGGCGGGGCGAAGTTTTGAAATATTTTTGTAGCAGTGACATATCACAGAAGTCTAGATCCGAAACATCGTTGCTCTAGCTCTTATAGTCTTTGAGCACTAGGCGCTGAAGGGGACAGACAGACGGACAGACGGACGGACGGACAGACAGACAGGTCTCAATCGACTCGGCTATTGATGCTGATCAAGAATATATATGCATACTTTATGGGGTCGGAAACGATTCCTTCTGGACGTTACACACATCCACTTTTACCACAAATCTAATATACCCCAATACTCATTTTGAGTATCGGGTATAAAAATCTTATAAAAAATGCCGCTGCGACATAGTCCTCAGATTCTGGCTATAATAATTATACGATCTGGTTCAGATTTTGCACTCTAGAAGATATAGTCATCTTCTACGATTCTGCGTTTTTAGTTTTCTCGTATCGTCAAAATTGTGGATGCCACAGATTTTCGCCCTTTGTGGGGGCGGAAGTCGGCGGGGCAAAGTTTTGAAATATTTTTGTATCAGTGACATATCACAGAAGTCTGGATCCAAAACATCGTTGCTCTCGCTCTTATAGTCTTTGAGCACTAGGCGCTGAAGGGGACGGACAGACGGACGGACGGACAGACGGACAGACGGACAGACAGACATGGCTCAATCGACTCGGCTATTGATGCTGATCAAGAATATATATACTTTATGGGGTCGGAAACGATTCCTTTTGGACGTTACACACATCCACTTTTACCACAAATCTAATATACCCCAATACTCATTTTGAGTATCGGGTATAAAAAAACGAGGGGAACGTTGTGAGATGCTGCCGACACCGCAACTCTACGGTTATACCCGATACTAAGTCAGTATGGCTCTCCTCCGGCAGACGCTGCTAATATTAAACGACACGACAAAGAGTGCGTGCGAGAGAGACAGAAAATCAGTCTGAGCGTGACGTCGGGCGCTGCGTAGCCACTGCAAATTGATTTGTTCCTATTGGCTATAAAAATGATCTGATCTGATCCAGATTCAGCAATCTGATAGATATGGTCATTATCTATGATTCTGCGTTTTCAGTTTTCTCGAATGTGCAATATTGTGGATGCAACAGATTTTCGTCCTTTGTGTGGGCGGAAAGGGGTGGGGCGAAATTTTGAGATACACGTTTTATAGTAAGATTTAACAGGAGTGCGGATACCAAATTTGGTTACTCTAGCCTTAATAGTCTCTGAGATTTTTGAATATCCCCAGATTTTCGTCCTTTGCGGGGCGGAAGGGGGTGTGGCGAAATTTTGAAACAAACTCGTCTCGGTCCGATATATTAGGAGTGTGGATACCAAATTTGGTTGCTCTAGCTTTTGTAGTCTCTGAGATCTAGGCGCTAATGTTTTACTCTAAGCAAAGCCGCCTATGCTACGTGTGTGTTAGAGAGAGACAGGGCGAGAAAAAATGAAATTGTTTTCTTGATGCTGGCTATAATAATAATACGATCCAATTCAGATTCCGCAGTCTTAAAGATATGGTCATTCTCTACAATTCTACGTTTTTGGTTTTCTCATAGCTTTAAAATTGTGGATGCCACAGATTTTCGTTCTTTGTGGGGGCGGAAGTGGGCGGGGCGAAGTTTTGAAATATTTTTGTAGCAGTGACATATCACAGAAGTCTAGATCCGAAACATCGTTGCTCTAGCTCTTATAGTCTTTGAGCACTAGGCGCTGAAGGGGACAGACAGACGGACAGACGGACGGACGGACAGACAGACAGGGCTCAATCGACTCGGCTATTGATGCTGATCAAGAATATATATGTATACTTTATGGGGTCGGAAACGATTCCTTCTGGACGTTACACACATCCACTTTTACCACAAATCTAATATACCCCAATACTCATTTTGAGTATCGGGTATAAAAATCTTATAAAAAATGCCGCTGCGACATAGTCCTCAGATTCTGGCTATAATAATTATACGATCTGGTTCAGATTTTGCACTCTAGAAGATATAGTCATCTTCTACGATTCTGCGTTTTTAGTTTTCTCGTATCGTCAAAATTGTGGATGCCACAGATTTTCGTTCTTTGTGGGGGCGGAAGTGGGCGGGGCGAAGTTTTGAAATATTTTTGTAGCAGTGACATATCACAGAAGTCTGGATCCAAAACATCGTTGCTCTAGCTCTTATAGTCTTTGAGCACTAGGCGCTGAAGGGGACAGACAGACGGACAGACGGACGGACGGACAGACAGACAGGCTCAATCGACTCGGCTATTGATGCTGATCAAGAATATATATGTATACTTTATGGGGTCGAAAACGATTCCTTCTGGACGTTACACACATCCACTTTTACCACAAATCTAATATACCCCAATACTCATTTTGAGTATCGGGTATAAAAATCTTATAAAAAATGCCGCTGCGACATAGTCCTCAGATTCTGGCTATAATAATTATACGATCTGGTTCAGATTTTGCACTCTAGAAGATATAGTCATCTTCTACGATTCTGCGTTTTTAGTTTTCTCGTATCGTCAAAATTGTGGATGCAACAGATTTTCGTCCTTTGTGTGGGCGGAAAGGGGTGGGGCGAAATTTTGAGATACACGTTTTATAGTAAGATTTAACAGGAGTGCGGATACCAAATTTGGTTACTCTAGCCTTAATAGTCTCTGAGATTTTTGAATATCCCCAGATTTTCGTCCTTTGCGGGGGCGGAAGGGGGTGTGGCGAAATTTTGAAACAAACTCGTCTCGGTCCGATATATTAGGAGTGTGGATACCAAATTTGGTTGCTCTAGCTTTTGTAGTCTCTGAGATCTAGGCGCTAATGTTTTACTCTAAGCAAAGCCGCCTATGCTACGTGTGTGTTAGAGAGAGACAGGGCGAGAAAAAATGAAATTGTGTTCTTGATGCTGGCTATAATAATAATACGATCCAATTCAGATTCCGCAGTCTTAAAGATATGGTCATTCTCTACAATTCTACGTTTTTGGTTTTCTCATAGCTTTAAAATTGTGGATGCCACAGATTTTCGTTCTTTGTGGGGGCGGAAGTGGGCGGGGCGAAGTTTTGAAATATTTTTGTAGCAGTGACATATCACAGAAGTCTAGATCCGAAACATCGTTGCTCTAGCTCTTATAGTCTTTGAGCACTAGGCGCTGAAGGGGACAGACAGACGGACAGACGGACGGACGGACAGACAGACAGGGCTCAATCGACTCGGCTATTGATGCTGATCAAGAATATATATGTATACTTTATGGGGTCGAAAACGATTCCTTCTGGACGTTACACACATCCACTTTTACCACAAATCTAATATACCCCAATACTCATTTTGAGTATCGGGTATAAAAATCTTATAAAAAATGCCGCTGCGACATAGTCCTCAGATTCTGGCTATAATAATTATACGATCTGGTTCAGATTTTGCACTCTAGAAGATATAGTCATCTTCTACGATTCTGCGTTTTTAGTTTTCTCGTATCGTCAAAATTGTGGATGCCACAGATTTTCGCCCTTTGTGGGGGCGGAAGTCGGCGGGGCAAAGTTTTGAAATATTTTTGTATCAGTGACATATCACAGAAGTCTGGATCCAAAACATCGTTGCTCTCGCTCTTATAGTCTTTGAGCACTAGGCGCTGAAGGGGACGGACAGACGGACGGACGGACAGACGGACAGACAGACATGGCTCAATCGACTCGGCTATTGATGCTGATCAAGAATATATATACTTTATGGGGTCGGAAACGATTCCTTTTGGACGTTACACACATCCACTTTTACCACAAATCTAATATACCCCAATACTCATTTTGAGTATCGGGTATAAAAAAACGAGGGGGAAAGTTGTGAGATGCTGCCGACACCGCAACTCTACGGTTATACCCGATACTAAGTCAGTATGGCTCTCCTCCGGCAGACGCTGCTAATATTAAACGACACGACAAAGAGTGCGTGCGAGAGAGACAGAAAATCAGTCTGAGCGTGACGTCGGGCGCTGCGTAGCCACTGCAAATTGATTTGTTCCTATTGGCTATAAAAATGATCTGATCTGATCCAGATTCAGCAGTCTGATAGATATGGTCATTATCTATGATTCTGCGTTTTTAGTTTTCTCGAATGTGCAATATTGTGGATGCAACAGATTTTCGTCCTTTGTGTGGGCGGAAAGGGGTGGGGCGAAATTTTGAGATACACGTTTTATAGTAAGATTTAACAGGAGTGCGGATACCAAATTTGGTTACTCTAGCCTTAATAGTCTCTGAGATTTTTGAATATCCCCAGATTTTCGTCCTTTGCGGGGGCGGAAGGGGGTGTGGCGAAATTTTGAAACAAACTCGTCTCGGTCCGATATATTAGGAGTGTGGATACCAAATTTGGTTGCTCTAGCTTTTGTAGTCTCTGAGATCTAGGCGCTAATGTTTTACTCTAAGCAAAGCCGCCTATGCTACGTGTGTGTTAGAGAGAGACAGGGCGAGAAAAAATGAAATTGTTTTCTTGATGCTGGCTATAATAATAATACGATCCAATTCAGATTCCGCAGTCTTAAAGATATGGTCATTCTCTACAATTCTACGTTTTTGGTTTTCTCATAGCTTTAAAATTGTGGATGCCACAGATTTTCGTTCTTTGTGGGGGCGGAAGTGGGCGGGGCGAAGTTTTGAAATATTTTTGTAGCAGTGACATATCACAGAAGTCTGGATCCAAAACATCGTTGCTCTAGCTCTTATAGTCTTTGAGCACTAGGCGCTGAAGGGACAGACAGACGGACAGACGGACGGACGGACAGACAGACAGGGCTCAATCGACTCGGCTATTGATGCTGATCAAGAATATATATGTATACTTTATGGGGTCGAAAACGATTCCTTCTGGACGTTACACACATCCACTTTTACCACAAATCTAATATACCCCAATACTCATTTTGAGTATCGGGTATAAAAATCTTATAAAAAATGCCGCTGCGACATAGTCCTCAGATTCTGGCTATAATAATTATACGATCTGGTTCAGATTTTGCACTCTAGAAGATATAGTCATCTTCTACGATTCTGCGTTTTTAGTTTTCTCGTATCGTCAAAATTGTGGATGCCACAGATTTTCGCCCTTTGTGGGGGCGGAAGTCGGCGGGGCAAAGTTTTGAAATATTTTTGTATCAGTGACATATCACAGAAGTCTGGATCCAAAACATCGTTGCTCTCGCTCTTATAGTCTTTAAGCACTAGGCGCTGAAGGGGACGGACAGACGGACGGACGGACAGACGGACAGACAGACATGGCTCAATCGACTCGGCTATTGATGCTGATCAAGAATATATATACTTTATGGGGTCGGAAACGATTCCTTTTGGACGTTACACACATCCACTTTTACCACAAATCTAATATACCCCAATACTCATTTTGAGTATCGGGTATAAAAAAACGAGGGGGAAAGTTGTGAGATGCTGCCGACACCGCAACTCTACGGTTATACCCGATACTAAGTCAGTATGGCTCTCCTCCGGCAGACGCTGCTAATATTAAACGACACGACAAAGAGTGCGTGCGAGGGAGACAGAAAATCAGTCTGAGCGTGACGTCGGGCGCTGCGTAGCCACTGCAAATTGATTTGTTCCTATTGGCTATAAAAATGATCTGATCTGATCCAGATTCAGCAATCTGATAGATATGGTCATTATCTATGATTCTGCGTTTTTAGTTTTCTCGAATGTGCATTATTGTGGATGCAACAGATTTTCGTCCTTTGTGTGGGCGGAAAGGGGTGGGGCGAAATTTTGAGATACACGTTTTATAGTAAGATTTAACAGGAGTGCGGATACCAAATTTGGTTACTCTAGCCTTAATAGTCTCTGAGATTTTTGAATATCCCCAGATTTTCATCCTTTGCGGGGGCGGAAGGGGGTGTGGCGAAATTTTGAAACAAACTCGTCTCGGTCCGATATATTAGGAGTGTGGATACCAAATTTGGTTGCTCTAGCTTTTGTAGTCTCTGAGATCTAGGCGCTAATGTTTTACTCTAAGCAAAGCCGCCTATGCTACGTGTGTGTTAGAGAGAGACAGGGCGAGAAAAAATGAAATTGTTTTCTTGATGCTGGCTATAATAATAATACGATCCAATTCAGATTCCGCAGTCTTAAAGATATGGTCATTCTCTACAATTCTACGTTTTTGGTTTTCTCATAGCTTTAAAATTGTGGATGCCACAGATTTTCGTTCTTTGTGGGGGCGGAAGTGGGCGGGGCGAAGTTTTGAAATATTTTTGTAGCAGTGACATATCACAGAAGTCTAGATCCGAAACATCGTTGCTCTAGCTCTTATAGTCTTTGAGCACTAGGCGCTGAAGGGGACGGACAGACGGACGGACGGACAGACAGACAGACAGACATGGCTCAATCGACTCGGCTATTGATGCTGATCAAGAATATATATACTTTATGGGGTCGGAAACGATTCCTTTTGGACGTTACACACATCCACTTTTACCACAAATCTAATATACCCCAATACTCATTTTGAGTATCGGGTATAAAAAAACGAGGGGGAACGTTGTGAGATGCTGCCGACACCGCAACTCTACGGTTATACCCGATACTAAGTCAGTATGGCTCTCCTCCGGCAGACGCTGCTAATATTAAACGACACGACAAAGAGTGCGTGCGAGAGAGACAGAAAATCAGTCTGAGCGTGACGTCGGGCGCTGCGTAGCCACTGCAAATTGATTTGTTCCTATTGGCTATAAAAATGATCTGATCTGATCCAGATTCAGCAATCTGATAGATATGGTCATTATCTATGATTCTCCGTTTTTAGTTTTCTCGAATGTGCAATATTGTGGATGCAACAGATTTTCGTCCTTTGTGTGGGCGGAAATGGCTGGGGCGAAATTTTGAGATACACGTTTTATAGTAAGATTTAACAGGAGTGCGGATACCAAATTTGGTTACTCTAGCCTTAATAGTCTCTGAGATTTTTGAATATCCCCAGATTTTCGTCCTTTGCGGGGCGGAAGGGGGTGTGGCGAAATTTTGAAACAAACTCGTCTCGGTCCGATATATTAGGAGTGTGGATACCAAATTTGGTTGCTCTAGCTTTTGTAGTCTCTGAGATCTAGGCGCTAATGTTTTACTCTAAGCAAAGCCGCCTATGCTACGTGTGTGTTAGAGAGAGACAGGGCGAGAAAAAATGAAATTGTTTTCTTGATGCTGGCTATAATAATAATACGATCCAATTCAGATTCCGCAGTCTTAAAGATATGGTCATTCTCTACAATTCTACGTTTTTGGTTTTCTCATAGCTTTAAAATTGTGGATGCCACAGATTTTCGTTCTTTGTGGGGGCGGAAGTGGGCGGGGCGAAGTTTTGAAATATTTTTGTAGCAGTGACATATCACAGAAGTCTGGATCCAAAACATCGTTGCTCTAGCTCTTATAGTCTTTGAGCACTAGGCGCTGAAGGGGACAGACAGACGGACAGACGGACGGACGGACAGACAGACAGGGCTCAATCGACTCGGCTATTGATGCTGATCAAGAATATATATGTATACTTTATGGGGTCGAAAACGATTCCTTCTGGACGTTACACACATCCACTTTTACCACAAATCTAATATACCCCAATACTCATTTTGAGTATCGGGTATAAAAATCTTATAAAAAATGCCGCTGCGACATAGTCCTCAGATTCTGGCTATAATAATTATACGATCTGGTTCAGATTTTGCACTCTAGAAGATATAGTCATCTTCTACGATTCTGCGTTTTTAGTTTTCTCGTATCGTCAAAATTGTGGATGCAACAGATTTTCGTCCTTTGTGTGGGCGGAAAGGGGTGGGGCGAAATTTTGAGATACACGTTTTATAGTAAGATTTAACAGGAGTGCGGATACCAAATTTGGTTACTCTAGCCTTAATAGTCTCTTAGATTTTTGAATATCCCCAGATTTTCGTCCTTTGCGGGGGCGGAAGGGGGTGTGGCGAAATTTTGAAACAAACGCGTCTCGGTCCGATATATTAGGAGTGTGGATACCAAATTTGGTTGCTCTAGCTTTTGTAGTCTCTGAGATCTAGGCGCTAATGTTTTACTCTAAGCAAAGCCGCCTATGCTACGTGTGTGTTAGAGAGAGACAGGGCGAGAAAAAATGAAATTGTTTTCTTGATGCTGGCTATAATAATAATACGATCCAATTCAGATTCCGCAGTCTTAAAGATATGGTCATTCTCTACAATTCTACGTTTTTGGGTTTCTCTTAGCTTCAAAATTGTGGATGCCACAGATTTTCGTTCTTTGTGGGGGCGGAAGTGGGCGGGGCGAAGTTTTGAAATATTTTTGTAGCAGTGACATATCACAGAAGTCTAGATCCGAAACATCGTTGCTCTAGCTCTTATAGTCTTTGAGCACTAGGCGCTGAAGGGGACGGACAGACGGACGGACGGACAGACAGACAGACAGACATGGCTCAATCGACTCGGCTATTGATGCTGATCAAGAATATATATACTTTATGGGGTCGGAAACGATTCCTTTTGGACGTTACACACATCCACTTTTACCACAAATCTAATATACCCCAATACTCATTTTGAGTATCGGGTATAAAAAAACGAGGGGGAACGTTGTGAGATGCTGCCGACACCGCAACTCTACGGTTATACCCGATACTAAGTCAGTATGGCTCTCCTCCAGCAGACGCTGCTAATATTAAACGACACGACAAAGAGTGCGTGCGAGAGAGACAGAAAATCAGTCTGAGCGTGACGTCGGGCGCTGCGTAGCCACTGCAAATTGATTTGTTCCTATTGGGTATAAAAATGATCTGATCTGATCCAGATTCAGCAATCTGATAGATATGGTCATTATCTATGATTCTGCGTTTTTAGTTTTCTCGAATGTGCAATATTGTGGATGCAACAGATTTTCGTCCTTTGTGTGGGCGGAAAGGGGTGTGGCGAAATTTTGAAACAAACTCGTCTCGGTCCGATATATTAGGAGTGTGGATACCAAATTTGGTTGCTCTAGCTTTTGTAGTCTCTGAGATCTAGGCGCTAATGTTTTACTCTAAGCAAAGCCGGCTATGCTACGTGTGTGTTAGAGAGAGACAGGGCGAGAAAAAATGAAATTGTTTTCTTGATTCTGGCTATAATAATTATACGATCTGGTTCAGATTTTGCACTCTAGAAGATATAGTCATCTTCTACGATTCTGCGTTTTTAGTTTTCTCGTATCGTCAAAATTGTGGATGCCACAGATTTTCGCCCTTTGTGGGGCGGAAGTCGGCGGGGCAAAGTTTTGAAATATTTTTGTATCAGTGACATATCACAGAAGTCTGGATCCAAAACATCGCTGCTCTCGCTCTTATAGTCTTTGAGCACTAGGCGCTGAAGGGGACGGACAGACGGACGGACTGACAGACGGACAGACAGACATGGCTCAATCGACTCGGCTATTGATGCTGATCAAGAATATATATACTTTATGGGGTCGGAAACGATTCCTTTTGGACGTTACACACATCCACTTTTACCACAAATCTAATATACCCCAATACTCATTTTGAGTATCGGGTATAAAAATCTTATAAAAAATGCCGCTGCGACATAGTCCTCAGATTCTGGCTATAATAATTATACGATCTGGTTCAGATTTTGCACTCTAGAAGATATAGTCATCTTCTACGATTCTGCGTTTTTAGTTTTCTCGTATCGTCAAAATTGTGGATGCCACAGATTTTCGCCCTTTGTGGGGGCGGAAGTCGGCGGGGCAAAGTTTTGAAATATTTTTGTATCAGTGACATATCACAGAAGTCTGGATCCAAAACATCGTTGCTCTCGCTCTTATAGTCTTTGAGCACTAGGCGCTGAAGGGGACGGACAGACGGACGGACGGACAGACGGACAGACAGACATGGCTCAATCGACTCGGCTATTGATGCTGATCAAGAATATATATACTTTATGGGGTCGGAAACGATTCCTTTTGGACGTTACACACATCCACTTTTACCACAAATCTAATATACCCCAATACTCATTTTGAGTATCGGGTATAAAAAAACGAGGGGGAAAGTTGTGAGATGCTGCCGACACCGCAACTCTACGTTTATACCCAATACTAAGTCAGTATGGCTCTCCTCCGGCAGACGCTGCTAATATTAAACGACACGACAAAGAGTGCGTGCGAGAGAGACAGAAAATCAGTCTGAGCGTGACGTCGGGCGCTGCGTAGCCACTGCAAATTGATTTGTTCCTATTGGCTATAAAAATGATCTGATCTGATCCAGATTCAGCAATCTGATAGATATGGTCATTATCTATGATTCTGCGTTTTTAGTTTTCTCGAATGTGCAATATTGTGGATGCAACAGATTTTCGTCCTTTGTGTGGGCGGAAAGGGGTGGGGCGAAATTTTGAGATACACGTTTTATAGTAAGATTTAACAGGAGTGCGGATACCAAATTTGGTTACTCTAGCCTTAATAGTCTCTGAGATTTTTGAATATCCCCAGATTTTCGTCCTTTGCGGGGGCGGAAGGGGGTGTGGCGAAATTTTGAAACAAACTCGTCTCGGTCCGATATATTAGGAGTGTGGATACCAAATTTGGTTGCTCTAGCTTTTGTAGTCTCTGAGATCTAGGCGCTAATGTTTTACTCTAAGCAAAGCCGCCTATGCTACGTGTGTGTTAGAGAGAGACAGGGCGAGAAAAAATGAAATTGTTTTCTTGATGCTGGCTATAATAATAATACGATCCAATTCAGATTCCGCAGTCTTAAAGATATGGTCATTCTCTACAATTCTACGTTTTTTGGTTTTCTCATAGCTTTAAAATTGTGGATGCCACAGATTTTCGTTCTTTGTGGGGGCGGAAGTGGGCGGGGCGAAGTTTTGAAATATTTTTGTAGCAGTGACATATCACAGAAGTCTAGATCCGAAACATCGTTGCTCTAGCTCTTATAGTCTTTGAGCACTAGGCGCTGAAGGGGACAGACAGACGGACAGACGGACAGGACGGACAGACAGACAGGGCTCAATCGACTCGGCTATTGATGCTGATCAAGAATATATATGTATACTTTATGGGGTCGGAAACGATTCCTTCTGGACGTTACACACATCCACTTTTACCACAAATCTAATATACCCCAATACTCATTTTGAGTATCGGGTATAAAAAAAACGAGGTGGAAACGTTGTGAGATGCTGCCGACACCGCAACTCTACGGTTATACCCGATACTAAGTCAGTATGGCTCTCCTCCGGCAGACGCTGCTAATATTAAACGACACGACAAAAGAGTGCGTGCGAGAGAGACAGAAAATCAGTCTGAGCGTGACGTCGGGCGCCTGCGTAGCCACTGCAAATTGATTTGTTCCTATTGGCTATATAAAAATGCTCTGATCTGATCCAGATTCTAGCAATCTGATAGATATTGATAGATATGGTCATTATCTATGATTCTGCGTTTTTAGTTTTCTCGAATGTGCAATATTGTGGATGCAACAGATTTTCGTCCTTTGTGTGGGCGGAAAGGGGTGGGGCGAAATTTTGAGATACACGGTTTATAGTAAGATTTAACAGGAGTGCGGATACCAAATTTGGTTACTCTAGCCTTAATAGTCTCTGAGATTTTTGAATATCCCCAGATTTTCGTCCTTTGCGGGGGCGGAAGGGGTGTGGCGAAATTTTGAAACAAACTCGTCTCGGTCCGATATATTAGGAGTGTGGATACCAAATTTGGTTGCTCTAGCTTTTGTAGTCTCTGAGATCTAGGCGCTAATGTTTTACTCTAAGCAAAGCCGCCTATGCTACGTGTGTGTTAGAGAGAGACAGGGCGAGAAAAAATGAAATTGTTTTCTTGATGCTGGCTATAATAATAATACGATCCAATTCAGATTCCGCAGTCTTAAAGATATGGTCATTCTCTACAATTCTACGTTTTTGGTTTTCTCATAGCTTTAAAATTGTGGATGCCACAGATTTTCGTTCTTTGTGGGGGCGGAAGTGAGCGGGGCGAAGTTTTGAAATAGTTTTTTGTAGCAGTGACATATCACAGAAGTCTAGATCCGAAACATCGTTGCTCTAGCTCTTATAGTCTTTGAGCACTAGGCGCTGAAGGGGACAGACAGACGGACAGACGGACGGACGGACAGACAGACAGGGCTCAATCGACTCGGCTATTGATGCTGATCAAGAATATATATGTATACTTTATGGGGTCGAAAACGATTCCTTCTGGACGTTACACACATCCACTTTTACCACAAATCTAATATACCCCAATACTCATTTTGAGTATCGGGTATAAAAATCTTATAAAAAATGCCGCTGCGACATAGTCCTCAGATTCTGGCTATAATAATTATACGATCTGGTTCAGATTTTGCACTCTAGAAGATATAGTCATCTTCTACGATTCTGCGTTTTTAGTTTTCTCGTATCGTCAAAATTGTGGATGCCACAGATTTTCGCCCTTTGTGGGGGCGGAAGTCGGCGGGGCAAAGTTTTGAAATATTTTTGTATCAGTGACATATCACAGAAGTCTGGATCCAAAACATCGTTGCTCTCGCTCTTATAGTCTTTGAGCACTAGGCGCTGAAGGGGACGGACAGACGGACGGACGGACAGACGGACAGACAGACATGGCTCAATCGACTCGGCTATTGATGCTGATCAAGAATATATATACTTTATGGGGTCGGAAACGATTCCTTTTGGACGTTACACACATCCACTTTTACCACAAATCTAATATACCCCAATACTCATTTTGAGTATCGGGTATACAAAAACGAGGGGGAACGTTGTGAGATGCTGCCGACACCGCAACTGTACGGTTATACCCGATACTAAGTCAGTATGGCTCTCCTCCGGCAGACGCTGCTAATATTAAACGACACGACAAAGAGTGCGTGCGAGAGAGACAGAAAATCAGTCTGAGCGTGACGTCGGGCGCTGCGTAGCCACTGCAAATTGATTTGTTCCTATTGGCTATAAAAATGATCTGATCTGATCCAGATTCAGCAATCTGATAGATATGGTCATTATCTATGATTCTGCGTTTTTAGTTTTCTCGAATGTGCAATATTGTGGATGCAACAGATTTTCGTCCTTTGTGTGGGCGGAAAGGGCTGGGGCGAAATTTTGAGATACACGTTTTATAGTAAGATTTAACAGGAGTGCGGATACCAAATTTGGTTACTCTAGCCTTAATAGTCTCTGAGATTTTTGAATATCCCCAGATTTTCGTCCTTTGCGGGGGCGGAAGGGGGTGTGGCGAAATTTTGAAACAAACTCGTCTCGGTCCGATATATTAGGAGTGTGGATACCAAATTTGGTTGCTCTAGCTTTTGTAGTCTCTGAGATCTAGGCGCTAATGTTTTACTCTAAGCAAAGCCGCCTATGCTACGTGTGTGTTAGAGAGAGACAGGGCGAGAAAAAATAAAATTGTTTTCTTGATGCTGGCTATAATAATAATACGATCCAATTCAGATTCCGCAGTCTTAAAGATATGGTCATTCTCTACAATTCTACGTTTTTGGTTTTCTCATAGCTTTAAAATTGTGGATGCCACAGATTTTCGCCCTTTGTGGGGGCGGAAGTCGGCGGGGCAAAGTTTTGAAATATTTTTGTATCAGTGACATATCACAGAAGTCTGGATCCAAAACATCGTTGCTCTAGCTCTTATAGTCTTTGAGCACTAGGCGCTGAAGGGGACAGACAGACGGACAGACGGACGGACGGACAGACAGACAGGGCTCAATCGACTCGGCTATTGATGCTGATCAAGAATATATATGTATACTTTATGGGGTCGAAAACGATTCCTTCTGGACGTTACACACATCCACTTTTACCACAAATCTAATATACCCCAATACTCATTTTGAGTATCGGGTATAAAAATCTTATAAAAAATGCCGCTGCGACATAGTCCTCAGATTCTGGCTATAATAATTATACGATCTGGTTCAGATTTTGCACTCTAGAAGATATAGTCATCTTCTACGATTCTGCGTTTTTAGTTTTCTCGTATCGTCAAAATTGTGGATGCCCAGATTTTCGCCCTTTGTGGGGCGGAAGTCGGCGGGGCAAAGTTTTGAAATATTTTTGTATCAGTGACATATCACAGAAGTCTGGATCCAAAACATCGTTGCTCTCGCTCTTATAGTCTTTGAGCACTAGGCGCTGAAGGGGACGGACAGACGGACGGACGGACAGACGGACAGACAGACATGGCTCAATCGACTCGGCTATTGATGCTGATCAAGAATATATATACTTTATGGGGTCGGAAACGATTCCTTTTGGACGTTACACACATCCACTTTTACCACAAATCTAATATACCCCAATACTCATTTTGAGTATCGGGTATAAAAAAACGAGGGGGAACGTTGTGAGATGCTGCCGACACCGCAACTCTACGGTTATACCCGATACTAAGTCAGTATGGCTCTCCTCCGGCAGACGCTGCTAATATTAAACGACACGACAAAGAGTGCGTGCGAGAGAGACAGAAAATCAGTCTGAGCGTGACGTCGGGCGCTGCGTAGCCACTGCAAATTGATTTGTTCCTATTGGCTATAAAAATGATCTGATCTGATCCAGATTCAGCAATCTGATAGATATGGTCATTATCTATGATTCTGCGTTTTTAGTTTTCTCGAATCTGCAATATTGTGGATGCAACAGATTTTCGTCCTTTGTGTGGGCGGAAAGGGGTGGGGCGAAATTTTGAGATACACGTTTTATAGTAAGATTTAACAGGAGTGCGGATACCAAATTTGGTTACTCTAGCCTTAATAGTCTCTGAGATTTTTGAATATCCCCAGATTTTCGTCCTTTGCGGGGGCGGAAGGGGGTGTGGCGAAATTTTGAAACAAACTCGTCTCGGTCCGATATATTAGGAGTGTGGATACCAAATTTGGTTGCTCTAGCTTTTGTAGTCTCTGAGATCTAGGCGCTAATGTTTTACTCTAAGCAAAGCCGGCTATGCTACGTGTGTGTTAGAGAGAGACAGGGCGAGAAAAAATGAAATTGTTTTCTTGATTCTGGCTATAATAATTATACGATCTGGTTCAGATTTTGCACTCTAGAAGATATAGTCATCTTCTACGATTCTGCGTTTTTAGTTTTCTCGTATCGTCAAAATTGTGGATGCCACAGATTTTCGCCCTTTGTGGGGGCGGAAGTCGGCGGGGCAAAGTTTTGAAATATTTTTGTATCAGTGACATATCACAGAAGTCTGGATCCAAAACATCGTTGCTCTCGCTCTTATAGTCTTTGAGCACTAGGCGCTGAAGGGGACGGACAGACGGACGGACGGACAGACGGACAGACAGACATGGCTCAATCGACTCGGCTATTGATGCTGATCAAGAATATATATACTTTATGGGGTCGGAAACGATTCCTTTTGGACGTTACACACATCCACTTTTACCACAAATCTAATATACCCCAATACTCATTTTGAGTATCGGGTATAAAAATCTTATAAAAAATGCCGCTGCGACATAGTCCTCAGATTCTGGCTATAATAATTATACGATCTGGTTCAGATTTTGCACTCTAGAAGATATAGTCATCTTCTACGATTCTGCGTTTTTAGTTTTCTCGTATCGTCAAAATTGTGGATGCCACAGATTTTCGCCCTTTGTGGGGGCTGAAGTCGGCGGGGCAAAGTTTTGAATTATTTTTGTATCAGTGACATATCACAGAAGTCTGGATCCAAAACATCGTTGCTCTCGCTCTTATAGTCTTTGAGCACTAGGCGCTGAAGGGGACGGACAGACGGACGGACGGACAGACGGACAGACAGACATGGCTCAATCGACTCGGCTATTGATGCTGATCAAGAATATATATACTTTATGGGGTCGGAAACGATTCCTTTTGGACGTTACACACATCCACTTTTACCACAAATCTAATATACCCCAATACTCATTTTGAGTATCGGGTATAAAAAAACGAGGGGGAAAGTTGTGAGATGCTGCCGACACCGCAACTCTACGGTTATACCCGATACTAAGTCAGTATGGCTCTCCTCCGGCAGACGCTGCTAATATTAAACGACACGACAAAGAGTGCGTGCGAGAGAGACAGAAAATCAGTCTGAGCGTGACGTCGGGCGCTGCGTAGCCACTGCAAATTGATTTGTTCCTATTGGCTATAAAAATGATCTGATCTGATCCAGATTCAGCAATCTGATAGATATGGTCATTATCTATGATTCTGCGTTTTTAGTTTTCTCGAATGTGCAATATTGTGGATGCAACAGATTTTCGTCCTTTGTGTGGGCGAAAAGGGGTGGGGCGAAATTTTGAGATACACGTTTTATAGTAAGATTTAACAGGAGTGCGTATACCAAATTTGGTTATTCTAGCCTTAATAGTCTCTGAGATTTTTGAATATCCCAGATTTTCGTCCTTTGCGGGGCGGAAGGGGGTGTGGCGAAATTTTGAAACAAACTCGTCTCGGTCCGATATATTAGGAGTGTGGATACCAAATTTGGTTGCTCTAGCTTTTGTAGTCTCTGAGATCTAGGCGCTAATGTTTTACTCTAAGCAAAGCCGCCTATGCTACGTGTGTGTTAGAGAGAGACAGGGCGAGAAAAAATGAAATTGTTTTCTTGATGCTGGCTATTATAATAATACGATCCAATTCAGATTCCGCAGTCTTAAAGATATGGTCATTCTTTACAATTCTACGTTTTTGGTTTTCTCATAGCTTTAAAATTGTGGATGCCACAGATTTTCGTTCTTTGTGGGGCGGAAGTGGGCGGGGCGAAGTTTTGAAATATTTTTGTAGCAGTGACATATCACAGAAGTCTAGATCCAAAACATCGTTGCTCTAGCTCTTATAGTCTTTGAGCACTAGGCGCTGAAGGGGACAGACAGACGGACAGACGGACGGACGGACAGACAGACAGGGCTCAATCGACTCGGCTATTGATGCTGATCAAGAATATATATGTATACTTTATGGGGTCGAAAACGATTCCTTCTGGACGTTACACACATCCACTTTTACCACAAATCTAATATACCCCAATACTCATTTTGAGTATCGGGTATAAAAATCTTATAAAAAATGCCGCTGCGACATAGTCCTCAGATTCTGGCTATAATAATTATACGATCTGGTTCAGATTTTGCACTCTAGAAGATATAGTCATCTTCTACGATTCTGCGTTTTTAGTTTTCTCGTATCGTCAAAATTGTGGATGCCACAGATTTTCGCCCTTTGTGGGGCGGAAGTCGGCGGGGCAAAGTTTTGAAATATTTTTGTATCAGTGACATATCACAGAAGTCTGGATCCAAAACATCGTTGCTCTCGCTCTTATAGTCTTTGAGCACTAGGCGCTGAAGGGGACGGACAGACGGACGGACGGACAGACGGACAGACAGACATGGCTCAATCGACTCGGCTATTGATGCTGATCAAGAATATATATACTTTATGGGGTCGGAAACGATTCCTTTTGGACGTTACACACATCCACTTTTACCACAAATCTAATATACCCCAATACTCATTTTGAGTATCGGGTATAAAAATCTTATAAAAAATGCCGCTGCGACATAGTCCTCAGATTCTGGCTATAATAATTATACGATCTGGTTCAGATTTTGCACTCTAGAAGATATAGTCATCTTCTACGATTCTGCGTTTTTAGTTTTCTCGTATCGTCAAAATTGTGGATGCCACAGATTTTCGTTCTTTGTGGGGGCGGAAGTGGGCGGGGCGAAGTTTTGAAATATTTTTGTAGCAGTGACATATCACAGAAGTCTGGATCCAAAACATCGTTGCTCTAGCTCTTATAGTCTTTGAGCACTAGGCGCTGAAGGGGACAGACAGACGGACAGACGGACGGACGGACAGACAGACAGGGCTCAATCGACTCGGCTATTGATGCTGATCAAGAATATATATGTATACTTTATGGGGTCGGAAACGATTCCTTCTGGACGTTACACACATCCACTTTTACCACAAATATAATATACCCCAATACTCATTTTGAGTATCGGGTATAAAAATCTTATAAAAAATGCCGCTGCGACATAGTCCTCAGATTCTGGCTATAATAATTATACGATCTGGTTCAGATTTTGCACTCTAGAAGATATAGTCATCTTCTACGATTCTGCGTTTTTAGTTTTCTCGTATCGTCAAAATTGTGGATGCCACAGATTTTCGTCCTTTGTGGGGGCGGAAGTGGGCGGGGCGAAGTTTTGAAATATTTTTGGAGCAGTGACATATCACAGAAGTCTGGATCCAAAACATCGTTGCTCTAGCTCTTATAGTCTTTGAGCACTAGGCGCTGAAGGGGACGGACAGACGGACGGACGGACAGACGGACAGACAGACAGGGCTCAATCGACTCGGCTATTGATGCTGATCAAGAATATATATGTATACTTTATGGGGTCGGAAACGATTCCTTCTGGACGTTACACACATCCACTTTTACCACAAATCTAATATACCCCAATACTCATTTTGAGTATCGGGTATAAAAATCTTATAAAAAATGCCGCTGCGACATAGTCCTCAGATTCTGGCTATAATAATTATACGATCTGGTTCAGATTTTGCACTCTAGAAGATATAGTCATCTTCTACGATTCTGCGTTTTTAGTTTTCTCGTATCGTCAAAATTGTGGATGCCACAGATTTTCGCCCTTTGTGGGGCGGAAGTCGGCGGGGCAAAGTTTTGAAATATTTTTGTATCAGTGACATATCACAGAAGTCTGGATCCAAAACATCGTTGCTCTCGCTCTTATAGTCTTTGAGCACTAGGCGCTGAAGGGAACGGACAGACGGACGGACGGACAGACGGACAGACAGACATGGCTCAATCGACTCGGCTATTGATGCTGATCAAGAATATATATACTTTATGGGGTCGGAAACGATTCCTTTTGGACGTTACACACATCCAATTTTACCACAAATCTAATATACCCCAATACTCATTTTGAGTATCGGGTATAAAAAAACGAGGGGGAACGTTGTGAGATGCTGCCGACACCGCAACTCTACGGTTATACCCGATACTTAGTCAGTATGGCTCTACTCCGGCAGACGCTGCTAATATTAAACGACACGACAAAGAGTGCGTGCGAGAGAGACAGAAAATCAGTCTGAGCGTGACGTCGGGCGCTGCGTAGCCACTGCAAATTGATTTGTTCCTATTGGCTATAAAAATGATCTGATCTGATCCAGATTCAGCAATCTGATAGATATGGTCATTACCTATGATTCTGCGTTTTTAGTTTTCTCGAATGTGCAATATTGTGGATGCAACAGATTTTCGTCCTTTGTGTGGGCGGAAAGGGGTGGGGCGAAATTTTGAGATACACGTTTTATAGTAAGATTTAACAGGAGTGCGGATACCAAATTTGGTTACTCTAGCCTTAATAGTCTCTGAGATTTTTGAATATCCCCAGATTTTCGTCCTTTGCGGGGGCGGAAGGGGGTGTGGCGAAATTTTGAAACAAACTCGTCTCGGTCCGATATATTAGGAGTGTGGATACCAAATTTGGTTGCTCTAGCTTTTGTAGTCTCTGAGATCTAGGCGCTAATGTTTTACTCTAAGCAAAGCCGCCTATGCTACGTGTGTGTTAGAGAGAGACAGGGCGAGAAAAAATGAAATTGTTTTCTTGATGCTGGCTATAATAATAATACGATCCAATTCAGATTCCGCAGTCTTAAAGATATGGTCATTCTCTACAATTCTACGTTTTTGGTTTTCTCATAGCTTTAAAATTGTGGATGCCACAGATTTTCGTTCTTTGTGGGGGCGGAAGTGGGCGGGGCGAAGTTTTGAAATATTTTTGTAGCAGTGACATATCACAGAAGTCTGGATCCAAAACATCGTTGCTCTAGCTCTTATAGTCTTTGAGCACTAGGCGCTGAAGGGGACAGACAGACGGACAGACGGACGGACGGACAGACAGACAGGGCTCAATCGACTCGGCTATTGATGCTGATCAAGAATATATACACTTTATGGGGTCGGAAACGATTCCTTCTGGACGTTACACACATCCACTTTTACCACAAATCTAATATACCCCAATACTCATTTTGAGTATCGGGTATAAAAAAACGAGGGGGAACGTTGTGAGATGCTGCCGACACCGCAACTCTACGGTTATACCCGATACTTAGTCAGTATGGCTCTACTCCGGCAGACGCTGCTAATATTAAACGACACGACAAAGAGTGCGTGCGAGAGAGACAGAAAATCAGTCTGAGCGTGACGTCGGGCGCTGCGTAGCCACTGCAAATTGATTTGTTCCTATTGGCTATAAAAATGATCTGATCTGATCCAGATTCAGCAATCTGATAGATATGGTCATTATATATGATTCTGCGTTTTTAGTTTTCTCGAATGTGCAATATTGTGGATGCAACAGATTTTCGTCCTTTGTGTGGGCGGAAAGGGGTGTGGCGAAATTTTGAAACAAACTCGTCTCGGTCCGATATATTAGGAGTGTGGATACCAAATTTGGTTGCTCTAGCTTTTGTAGTCTCTGAGATCTAGGCGCTAATGTTTTACTCTAAGCAAAGCCGGCTATGCTACGTGTGTGTTAGAGAGAGACAGGGCGAGAAAAAATGAAATTGTTTTCTTGATGCTGGCTATAATAATAATACGATCCAATTCAGATTCCGCAGTCTTAAAGATATGGTCATTCTCTACAATTCTACGTTTTTGGTTTTCTCATAGCTTTAAAATTGTGGATGCCACAGATTTTCGTTCTTTGTGGGGGCGGAAGTGGGCGGGGCGAAGTTTTGAAATATTTTTGTAGCAGTGACATATCACAGAAGTCTGGATCCAAAACATCGTTGCTCTAGCTCTTATAGTCTTTGAGCACTAGGCGCTGAAGGGGACAGACAGACGGACAGACGGACGGACGGACAGACAGACAGGGCTCAATCGACTCGGCTATTGATGCTGATCAAGAATATATATGTATACTTTATGGGGTCGGAAACGATTCCTTCTGGACGTTACACACATCCACTTTTACCACAAATCTATTATACCCCAATACTCATTTTGAGTATCGGGTATAAAAATCTTATAAAAAATGCCGCTGCGACATAGTCCTCAGATTCTGGCTATAATAATTATACGATCTGGTTCAGATTTTGCACTCTAGAAGATATAGTCATCTTCTACGATTCTGCGTTTTTAGTTTTCTCGTATCGTCAAAATTGTGGATGCCACAGATTTTCGCACTTTGTGGGGGCGGAAGTCGGCGGGGCAAAGTTTTGAAATATTTTTGTATCAGTGACATATCACAGAAGTCTGGATCCAAAACATCGTTGCTCTCGCTCTTATAGTCTTTGAGCACTAGGCGCTGAAGGGAACGGACAGACGGACGGACGGACAGACGGACAGACAGACATGGCTCAATCGACTCGGCTATTGATGCTGATCAAGAATATATATACTTTATGGGGTCGGAAACGAGTCCTTTTGGACGTTACACACATCCACTTTTACCACAAATCTAATATACCCCAATACTCATTTTGAGTATCGGGTATAAAAAAACGAGGGGAACGTTGTGAGATGCTGCCGACACCGCAACTCTACGGTTATACCCGATACTTAGTCAGTACGGCTCTACTCCGGCAGACGCTGCTAATATTAAACGACACGACAAAGAGTGCGTGCGAGAGAGACAGAAAATCAGTCTGAGCGTGACGTCGGGCGCTGCGTAGCCACTGCAAATTGATTTGTTCCTATTGGCTATAAAAATGATCTGATCTGATCCAGATTCAGCAATCTGATAGATATGGTCATTATCTATGATTCTGCGTTTTTAGTTTTCTCGAATGTACAATATTGTGGATGCAACAGATTTTCGTCCTTTGTGTGGGCGGAAGGGGGGGGGGCGAAATTTTGAGATACACGTTTTATAGTAAGATCTAACAGAAGTGCGGATACCAAATTTGGTTACTCTAGCCTTAATAGTCTCTGAGATTTGTGAATATCCCCAGATTTTCATCCTTTGCGGGGGCGGAAGGGGGTGTGGCGAAATTTTGAAACAAACTCGTCTCGGTCCGATATATTAGGAGTGTGGATACCAAATTTGGTTGCTCTAGCTTTTGTAGTCTCTGAGATCTAGGCGCTAATGTTTTACTCTAAGCAAAGCCGCTATGCTACGTGTGTGTTAGAGAGAGACAGGGCGAGAAAAAATGAAATTGTTTTCTTGATTCTGGCTATAATAATAATACGATCCAATTCAGATTCCGCAGTTTAAAAGATATGGTCATTCTCTACAATTCTACGTTTTTGGTTTTCTCATAGCTTTAAAATTGTGGATGCCACAGATTTTCGTTCTTTGTGGGGGCGGAAGTGGGCGGGGCGAAGTTTTGAAATATTTTTGTAGCAGTGACATATCACAGAAGTCTGGATCCAAAACATCGTTGCTCTAGCTCTTATAGTCTTTGAGCACTAGGCGCTGAAGGGGACAGACAGACGGACAGACGGACGGACGGACAGACAGACAGGGCTCAATCGACTCGGCTATTGATGCTGATCAAGAATATATATGTATACTTTATGGGGTCGGAAACGATTCCTTCTGGACGTTACACACATCCACTTTTACCACAAATCTAATATACCCCAATACTCATTTTGAGTATCGGGTATAAAAATCTTATAAAAAATGCCGCTGCGACATAGTCCTCAGATTCTGGCTATAATAATTATACGATCTGGTTCAGATTTTGCACTCTAGAAGATATAGTCATCTTCTACGATTCTGCGTTTTTAGTTTTCTCGTATCGTCAAAATTGTGGATGCCACAGATTTTCGTCCTTTGTGGGGGCGGAAGTGGGCGGGGCGAAGTTTTGAAATATTTTTGGAGCAGTGACATATCACAGAAGTCTGGATCCAAAACATCGTTGCTCTAGCTCTTATAGTCTTTGAGCACTAGGCGCTGAAGGGGACGGACAGACGGACGGACGGACAGACGGACAGACAGACAGGGCTCAATCGACTCGGCTATTGATGCTGATCAAGAATATATATGTATACTTTATGGGGTCGGAAACGATTCCTTCTGGACGTTACACACATCCACTTTTACCACAAATCTAATATACCCCAATACTCATTTTGAGTATCGGGTATAAAAATCTTATAAAAAATGCCGCTGCGACATAGTCCTCAGATTCTGGCTATAATAATTATACGATCTGGTTCAGATTTTGCACTCTAGAAGATATAGTCATCTTCTACGATTCTGCGTTTTTAGTTTTCTCGTATCGTCAAAATTGTGGATGCCACAGATTTTCGCCCTTTGTGGGGGCGGAAGTCGGCGGGGCAAAGTTTTGAAATATTTTTGTATCAGTGACATATCACAGAAGTCTGGATCCAAAACATCGTTGCTCTCGCTCTTATAGTCTTTGAGCACTAGGCGCTGAAGGGACGGACAGACGGACGGACGGACAGACGGACAGACAGACATGGCTCAATCGACTCGGCTATTGATGCTGATCAAGAATATATATACTTTATGGGGTCGGAAACGATTCCTTTTGGACGTTACACACATCCACTTTTACCACAAATCTAATATACCCCAATACTCATTTTGAGTATCGGGTATAAAAAAACGAGGGGGAACGTTGTGAGATGCTGCCGACACCGCAACTCTACGGTTATACCCGATACTAAGTCAGTATGGCTCTCCTCCGGCAGACGCTGCTAATATTAAACGACACGACAAAGAGTGCGTGCGAGAGAGACAGAAAATCAGTCTGAGCGTGACGTCGGGCGCTGCGTAGCCACTGCAAATTGATTTGTTCCTATTGGCTATAAAAATGATCTGATCTGATCCAGATTCAGCAATCTGATAGATATGGTCATTATCTATGATTCTGCGTTTTTAGTTTTCTCGAATGTACAATATTGTGGATGCAACAGATTTTCGTCCTTTGTGTGGGCGGAAGGGTGGGCGAAATTTTGAATACAGTTTTATAGTAATTAACAGAAGTGCGGATACAAATTTGTTACTCTAGCCTTAATAGTCTTGAGATTTTGATATAGATTTTCTCTTTGCGGGGCGGAAGGGGTGTGGCGAAATTTTGAAACAAACTCGTCTCGGTCCGATATATTAGGAGTGTGGATACCAAATTTGGTTGCTCTAGCTTTTGTAGTCTCTGAGATCTAGGCGCTAATGTTTTACTCTAAGCAAAGCCGGCTATGCTACGTGTGTGTTAGAGAGAGACAGGGCGAGAAAAAATGAAATTGTTTTCTTGATTCTGGCTATAATAATTATACGATCTGGTTCAGATTTTGCACTCTAGAAGATATAGTCATCTTCTACGATTCTGCGTTTTTAGTTTTCTCGTATCGTCAAAATTGTGGATGCCACAGATTTTCGCCCTTTGTGGGGCGGAAGTCGGCGGGGCAAAGTTTTGAAATATTTTTGTATCAGTGACATATCACAGAAGTCTGGATCCAAAACATCGTTGCTCTCGCTCTTATAGTCTTTGAGCACTAGGCGCTGAAGGGGACGGACAGACGGACGGACGGACAGACGGACAGACAGACATGGCTCAATCGACTCGGCTATTGATGCTGATCAAGAATATATATACTTTATGGGGTCGGAAACGATTCCTTTTGGACGTTACACACATCCACTTTTACCACAAATCTAATATACCCCAATACTCATTTTGAGTATCGGGTATAAAAAAACGAGGGGAACGTTGTGAGATGCTGCGACACCGCAACTCTACGGTTATACCCGATACTAAGTCAGTATGGCTCTCCTCCGGCAGACGCTGCTAATATTAAACGACACGACAAAGAGTGCGTGCGAGAGAGACAGAAAATCAGTCTGAGCGTGACGTCGGGCGCTGCGTAGCCACTGCAAATTGATTTGTTCCTATTGGCTATAAAAATGATCTGATCTGATCCAGATTCAGCAATCTGATAGATATGGTCATTATCTATGATTCTGCGTTTTTAGTTTTCTCGAATGTGCAATATTGTGGATGCAACAGATTTTCGTCCTTTGTGTGGCGGAAAGGGGTGTGGCGAAATTTTGAAACAAACTCGTCTCGGTCCGATATATTAGGAGTGTGGATACCAAATTTGGTTGCTCTAGCTTTTGTAGTCTCTGAGATCTAGGCGCTAATGTTTTACTCTAAGCAAAGCCGCTATGCTACGTGTGTGTTAGAGAGAGACAGGCGAGAAAAAATGAAATTGTTTTCTTGATTCTGGCTATAATAATTATACGATCTGGTTCAGATTTTGCACTCTAGAAGATATAGTCATCTTCTACGATTCTGCGTTTTTAGTTTTCTCGTATCGTCAAAATTGTGGATGCCACAGATTTTCGTCCTTTGTGGGGGCGGAAGTGGGCGGGGCGAAGTTTTGAAATATTTTTGGAGCAGTGACATATCACAGAAGTCTGGATCCAAAACATCGTTGCTCTAGCTCTTATAGTCTTTGAGCACTAGGCGCTGAAGGGGACGGACAGACGGACGGACGGACAGACGGACAGACAGACAGGGCTCAATCGACTCGGCTATTGATGCTGATCAAGAATATATACACTTTATGGGGTCGGAAACGATTCCTTCTGGACGTTACACACATCCACTTTTACCACAAATCTAATATACCCCAATACTCATTTTGAGTATCGGGTATAAAAATCTTATAAAAAATGCCGCTGCGACATAGTCCTCAGATTCTGGCTATAATAATTATACGATCTGGTTCAGATTTTGCACTCTAGAAGATATAGTCATCTTCTACGATTCTGCGTTTTTAGTTTTCTCGTATCGTCAAAATTGTGGATGCCACAGATTTTCGCCCTTTGTGGGGGCGGAAGTCGGCGGGGCAAAGTTTTGAAATATTTTTGTATCAGTGACATATCACAGAAGTCTGGATCCAAAACATCGTTGCTCTCGCTCTTATAGTCTTTGAGCACTAGGCGCTGAAGGGACGGACAGACGGACGGACGGACAGACGGACAGACAGACATGGCTCAATCGACTCGGCTATTGATGCTGATCAAGAATATATATACTTTATGGGGTCGGAAACGATTCCTTTTGGACGTTACACACATCCACTTTTACCACAAATCTAATATACCCCAATACTCATTTTGAGTATCGGGTATAAAAAAACGAGGGGGAACGTTGTGAGATGCTGCCGACACCGCAACTCTACGGTTATACCCGATACTAAGTCAGTATGGCTCTCCTCCGGCAGACGCTGCTAATATTAAACGACACGACAAAGAGTGCGTGCGAGAGAGACAGAAAATCAGTCTGAGCGTGACGTCGGGCGCTGCGTAGCCACTGCAAATTGATTTGTTCCTATTGGCTATAAAAATGATCTGATCTGATCCAGATTCAGCAATCTGATAGATATGGTCATTATCTATGATTCTGCGTTTTTAGTTTTCTCGAATGTGCAATATTGTGGATGCAACAGATTTTTTTTTTTTTTTTTTTTTTTTTTTTTTTTTTTTTTTTTTTTTTTGTATCAGATTTTCGTCCTTTGGTGGGCGGAAGGGGTGTGGCGAAATTTTGAAACAAACTCGTCTCGGTCCGATATATTAGGAGTGTGGATACCAAATTTGGTTGCTCTAGCTTTTGTAGTCTCTGAGATCTAGGCGCTAATGTTTTACTCTAAGCAAAGCCGGCTATGCTACGTGTGTGTTAGAGAGAGACAGGGCGAGAAAAAATGAAATTGTTTTCTTGATTCTGGCTATAATAATTATACGATCTGGTTCAGATTTTGCACTCTAGAAGATATAGTCATCTTCTACGATTCTGCGTTTTTAGTTTTCTCGTATCGTCAAAATTGTGGATGCCACAGATTTTCGCCTTTGTGGGGCGGAAGTCGGCGGGGCAAAGTTTTGAAATATTTTTGTATCAGTGACATATCACAGAAGTCTGGATCCAAAACATCGTTGCTCTCGCTCTTATAGTCTTTGAGCACTAGGCGCTGAAGGGGACGGACAGACGGACGGACGGACAGACGGACAGACAGACAGGGCTCAATCGACTCGGCTATTGATGCTGATCAAGAATATATATACTTTATGGGGTCGGAAACGATTCCTTTTGGACGTTACACACATCCACTTTTACCACAAATCTAATATACCCCAATACTCATTTTGAGTATCGGGTATAAAAAAACGAGGGGGAACGTTGTGAGATGCTGCCGACACCGCAACTCTACGGTTATACCCGATACTAAGTCAGTATGGCTCTCCTCCGGCAGACGCTGCTAATATTAAACGACACGACAAAGAGTGCGTGCGAGAGAGACAGAAAATCAGTCTGAGCGTGACGTCGGGCGCTGCGTAGCCACTGCAAATTGATTTGTTCCTATTGGCTATAAAAATGATCTGATCTGATCCAGATTCAGCAATCTGATAGATATGGTCATTATATATGATTCTGCGTTTTTAGTTTTCTCGAATTTGCAATATTGTGGATGCAACAGATTTTCGTCCTTTGTGTGGGCGGAAAGGGGTGTGGCGAAATTTTGAAACAAACTCGTCTCGGTCCGATATATTAGGAGTGTGGATACCAAATTTGGTTGCTCTAGCTTTTGTAGTCTCTGAGATCTAGGCGCTAATGTTTTACTCTAAGCAAAGCCGGCTATGCTACGTGTGTGTTAGAGAGAGACAGGGCGAGAAAAAATGAAATTGTTTTCTTGATTCTGGCTATAATAATTATACGATCTGGTTCAGATTTTGCACTCTAGAAGATATAGTCATCTTCTACGATTCTGCGTTTTTAGTTTTCTCGTATCGTCAAAATTGTGGATGCCACAGATTTTCGTCCGTTGTGGGGGCGGAAGTGGGCGGGGCGAAGTTTTGAAATATTTTTGGAGCAGTGACATATCACAGAAGTCTGGATCCAAAACATCGTTGCTCTAGCTCTTATAGTCTTTGAGCACTAGGCGCTGAAGGGGACGGACAGACGGACGGACGGACAGACGGACAGACAGACAGGGCTCAATCGACTCGGCTATTGATGCTGATCAAGAATATATACACTTTATGGGGTCGGAAACGATTCCTTCTGGACGTTACACACATCCACTTTTACCACAAATCTAATATACCCCAATACTCATTTTGAGTATCGGGTATAAAAATCTTATAAAAAATGCCGCTGCGACATAGTCCTCAGATTCTGGCTATAATAATTATACGATCTGGTTCAGATTTTGCACTCTAGAAGATATAGTCATCTTCTACGATTCTGCGTTTTTAGTTTTCTCGTATCGTCAAAATTGTGGATGCCACAGATTTTCGTCCTTTGTGGGGCGGAAGTGGGCGGGGCGAAGTTTTGAAATATTTTTGGAGCAGTGACATATCACAGAAGTCTGGATCCAAAACATCGTTGCTCTAGCTCTTATAGTCTTTGAGCACTAGGCGCTGAAGGGACGGACAGACGGACGGACGGACAGACGGACAGACAGACAGGCTCAATCGACTCGGCTATTGATGCTGATCAAGAATATATACACTTTATGGGTCGGAAACGATTCCTTCTGGACGTTACACACATCCACTTTTACCACAAATCTAATATACCCCAATACTCATTTTGAGTATCGGGTATAAAAATCTTATAAAAAATGCCGCTGCGACATAGTCCTCAGATTCTGGCTATAATAATTATACGATCTGGTTCAGATTTTGCACTCTAGAAGATATAGTCATCTTCTACGATTCTGCGTTTTTAGTTTTCTCGTATCGTCAAAATTGTGGATGCCACAGATTTTCGCCCTTTGTGGGGCGGAAGTCGGCGGGGCAAAGTTTTGAAATATTTTTGTATCAGTGACATATCACAGAAGTCTGGATCCAAAACATCGTTGCTCTCGCTCTTATAGTCTTTGAGCACTAGGCGCTGAAGGGGACGGACAGACGGACGGACGGACAGACGGACAGACAGACATGGCTCAATCGACTCGGCTATTGATGCTGATCAAGAATATATATACTTTATGGGGTCGGAAACGATTCCTTCTGGACGTTACACACATCCACTTTTACCACAAATCTAATATACCCCAATACTCATTTTGAGTATCGGGTATAAAAAAACGAGGGGGAAAGTTGTGAGATGCTGCCGACACCGCAACTCTACGGTTATACCCGATACTAAGTCAGTATGGCTCTCCTCCGGCAGACGCTGCTAATATTAAACGACACGACAAAGAGTGCGTGCGAGAGAGAGAGAAAATCAGTCTGAGCGTGACGTCGGGCGCTGCGTAGCCACTGCAAATTGATTTGTTCCTATTGGCTATAAAAATGATCTGATCTGATCCAGATTCAGCAATCTGATAGATATGGTCATTATCTATGATTCTGCGTTTTTAGTTTTCTCGAATGTGCAATATTGTGGATGCAACAGATTACAGTCGATACCATTTGGTTACTCTAGCTAATAGTCTTGAGATTTTGAATATCCCAGATTTCTCTTTGCGGGCGGAAGGGTGTGGCGAAATTTTGAAACAAACTCGTCTCGGTCCGATATATTAGGAGTGTGGATACCAAATTTGGTTGCTCTAGCTTTTGTAGTCTCTGAGATCTAGGCGCTAATGTTTTACTCTAAGCAAAGCCGGCTATGCTACGTGTGTGTTAGAGAGAGACAGGGCGAGAAAAAATGAAATTGTTTTCTTGATTCTGGCTATAATAATTATACGATCTGGTTCAGATTTTGCACTCTAGAAGATATAGTCATCTTCTACGATTCTGCGTTTTTAGTTTTCTCGTATCGTCAAAATTGTGGATGCCACAGATTTTCGCCCTTTGTGGGGCGGAAGTCGGCGGGGCAAAGTTTTGAAATATTTTTGTATCAGTGACATATCACAGAAGTCTGGATCCAAAACATAGTTGCTCTCGCTCTTATAGTCTTTGAGCACTAGGCGCGGAAGGGGACGGACAGACGGACGGACGGACAGACGGACAGACAGACATGGCTCAATCGACTCGGCTATTGATGCTGATCAAGAATATATATACTTTATGGGGTCGGAAACGATTCCTTTTGGACGTTACACACATCCACTTTTACCACAAATCTAATATACCCCAATACTCATTTTGAGTATCGGGTATAAAAAAACGAGGGGGAACGTTGTGAGATGCTGCCGACACCGCAACTCTACGGTTATACCCGATACTAAGTCAGTATGGCTCTCCTCCGGCAGACGCTGCTAATATTAAACGACACGACAAAGAGTGCGTGCGAGAGAGACAGAAAATCAGTCTGAGCGTGACGTCGGGCGCTGCGTAGCCACTGCAAATTGATTTGTTCCTATTGGCTATAAAAATGATCTGATCTGATCCAGATTCAGCAATCTGATAGATATGGTCATTATCTATGATTCTGCGTTTTTAGTTTTCTCGAATGTACAATATTGTGGATGCAACAGATTTTCGTCCTTTGTGTGGGCGGAAGGGGTGGGGCGAAATTTTGAGATACACGTTTTATAGTAGATCTAACAGAGTGCGGATACAAATTTGGTTACTCTAGCTTAATAGTCTTGAGATTTTGAATATCCCAGATTTTCTCCTTTGCGGGGCGGAAGGGGTGTGGCGAAATTTTGAAACAAACTCGTCTCGGTCCGATATATTAGGAGTGTGGATACCAAATTTGGTTGCTCTAGCTTTTGTAGTCTCTGAGATCTAGGCGCTAATGTTTTACTCTAAGCAAAGCCGGCTATGCTACGTGTGTGTTAGAGAGAGACAGGGCGAGAAAAAATGAAATTGTTTTCTTGATTCTGGCTATAATAATTATACGATCTGTTCAGATTTTGCACTCTAGAAGATATAGTCATCTTCTACGATTCTGCGTTTTTAGTTTTCTCGTATCGTCAAAATTGTGGATGCCACAGATTTTCGTCCGTTGTGGGGGCGGAAGTGGGCGGGGCGAAGTTTTGAAATATTTTTGGAGCAGTGACATATCACAGAAGTCTGGATCCAAAACATCGTTGCTCTAGCTCTTATAGTCTTTGAGCACTAGGCGCTGAAGGGGACGGACAGACGGACGGACGGACAGACGGACAGACAGACAGGGCTCAATCGACTCGGCTATTGATGCTGATCAAGAATATATACACTTTATGGGGTCGGAAACGATTCCTTCTGGACGTTACACACATCCACTTTTACCACAAAGCTAATATACCCCAATACTCATTTTGAGTATCGGGTATAAAAATCTTATAAAAAATGCCGCTGCGACATAGTCCTCAGATTCTGGCTATAATAATTATACGATCTGTTCAGATTTTGCACTCTAGAAGATATAGTCATCTTCTACGATTCTGCGTTTTTAGTTTTCTCGTATCGTCAAAATTGTGGATGCCACAGATTTTCGCCCTTTGTGGGGGCGGAAGTCGGCGGGGCAAAGTTTTGAAATATTTTTGTATCAGTGACATATCACAGAAGTCTGGATCCAAAACATCGTTGCTCTCGCTCTTATAGTCTTTGAGCACTAGGCGCTGAAGGGGACGGACAGACGGACGGACGGACAGACGGACAGACAGACATGGCTCAATCGACTCGGCTATTGATGCTGATCAAGAATATATATACTTTATGGGGTCGGAAACGATTCCTTTTGGACGTTACACACATCCACTTTTACCACAAATCTAATATACCCCAATACTCATTTTGAGTATCGGGTATAAAAAAACGAGGGGGAACGTTGTGAGATGCTGCCGACACCGCAACTCTACGGTTATACCCGATACTAAGTCAGTATGGCTCTCCTCCGGCAGACGCTGCTAATATTAAACGACACGACAAAGAGTGCGTGCGAGAGAGACAGAAAATCAGTCTGAGCGTGACGTCGGGCGCTGCGTAGCCACTGCAAATTGATTTGTTCCTATTGGCTATAAAAATGATCTGATCTGATCCAGATTCAGCAATCTGATAGATATGGTCATTATCTATGATTCTGCGTTTTTAGTTTTCTCGAATGTACAATATTGTGGATGCAACAGATTTTCGTCCTTTGTGTGGGCGGAAGGGGGTGGGGCGAAATTTTGAGATACACGTTTTATAGTAAGATCTAACAGAAGTGCGGATACCAAATTTGGTTACTCTAGCCTTAATAGTCTTTGAGATTTTTGAATATCCCCAGATTTTCATCCTTTGCGGGGGCGGAAGGGGTGTGGCGAAATTTTGAAACAAACTCGTCTCGGTCCGATATATTAGGAGTGTGGATACCAAATTTGGTTGCTCTAGCTTTTATAGTCTCTGAGATCTAGGCGCTAATGTTTTACTCTAAGCAAAGCCGGCTATGCTACGTGTGTGTTAGAGAGAGACAGGGCGAGAAAAAATGAAATTGTTTTCTTGATTCTGGCTATAATAATTATACGATCTGGTTCAGACTTTGCACTCTAGAAGATATAGTCATCTTCTACGATTCTGCGTTTTTAGTTTTCTCGTATCGTCAAAATTGTGGATGCCACAGATTTTCGCCCTTTGTGGGGGCGGAAGTCGGCGGGGCAAAGTTTTGAAATATTTTTGTATCAGTGACATATCACAGAAGTCTGGATCCAAAACATCGTTGCTCTCGCTCTTATAGTCTTTGAGCACTAGGCGCTGAAGGGGACGGACAGACGGACGGACGGACAGACGGACAGACAGACATGGCTCAATCGACTCGGCTATTGATGCTGATCAAGAATATATATACTTTATGGGGTCGGAAACGATTCCTTTTGGACGTTACACACATCCACTTTTACCACAAATCTAATATACCCCAATACTCATTTTGAGTATCGGGTATAAAAAAACGAGGGGGAACGTTGTGAGATGCTGCCGACACCGCAACTCTACGGTTATACCCGATACTAAGTCAGTATGGCTCTCCTCCGGCAGACGCTGCTAATATTAAACGACACGACAAAGAGTGCGTGCGAGAGAGACAGAAAATCAGTCTGAGCGTGACGTCGGGCGCTGCGTAGCCACTGCAAATTGATTTGTTCCTATTGGCTATAAAAATGATCTGATCTGATCCAGATTCAGCAATCTGATAGATATGGTCATTATCTATGATTCTGCGTTTTTAGTTTTCTCGAATGTACAATATTGTGGATGCAACAGATTTTCGTCCTTTGTGTGGGCGGAAGGGGGTGGGGCGAAATTTTGAGATACACGTTTTATAGTAAGATCTAACAGAAGTGCGGATACCAAATTTGGTTACTCTAGCCTTAATAGTCTTTGAGATTTTTGAATATCCCCAGATTTTCGTCCTTTGCGTGGGCGGAAGGAGGTGTGGCGAAATTTTGAAACAAACTCGTCTCGGTCCGATATATTAGGAGTGTGGATACCAAATTTGGTTGCTCTAGCTTTTATAGTCTCTGAGATCTAGGCGCTAATGTTTTACTCTAAGCAAAGCCGCCTATGCTACGTGTGTGTTAGAGAGAGACAGGGCGAGAAAAAATGAAATTGTTTTCTTGATGCTGGCTATAATAATAATACGATCCAATTCAGCTTCCGCAGTCTTAAAGATATGGTCATTCTCTACAATTCAACGTTTTTGGTTTTCTCATATCTTTAAAATTGTGGATGCCACAGATTTTCGTCCTTTGTGGGGGCGGAAGTGGGCGGGGCGAAGTTTTGAAATATTTTTGGAGCAGTGACATATCACAGAAGTCTGGATCCAAAACATCGTTGCTCTAGCTCTTATAGTCTTTGAGCACTAGGCGCTGAAGGGGACGGACAGACGGACGGACGGACAGACGGACAGACAGACATGGCTCAATCGACTCGGCTATTGATGCTGATCAAGAATATATATACTTTATGGGGTCGGAAACGATTCCTTTTGGACGTTACACACATCCACTTTTACCACAAATCTAATATACCCCAATACTCATTTTGAGTATCGGGTATAAAAAAACGAGGGGGAACGTTGTGAGATGCTGCCGACACCGCAACTCTACGGTTATACCCGATACTAAGTCAGTATGGCTCTCCTCCGGCAGACGCTGCTAATATTAAACGACACGACAAAGAGTGCGTGCGAGAGAGACAGAAAATCAGTCTGAGCGTGACGTCGGGCGCTGCGTAGCCACTGCAAATTGATTTGTTCCTATTGGCTATAAAAATGATCTGATCTGATCCAGATTCAGCAATCTGATAGATATGGTCATTATCTATGATTCTGCGTTTTTAGTTTTCTCGAATGTACAATATTGTGGATGCAACAGATTTTCGTCCTTTGTGTGGGCGGAAGGGGGTGGGGCGAAATTTTGAGATACACGTTTTATAGTACGATCTAACAGAAGTGCGGATACCAAATTTGGTTACTCTAGCCGTAATAGTCTCTGAGATTTGTGAATATCCCCAGATTTTCATCCTTTGCGGGGCGGAAGGGGTGTGGCGAAATTTTGAAACAAACTCGTCTCGGTCCGATATATTAGGAGTGTGGATACCAAATTTGGTTGCTCTAGCTTTTATAGTCTCTGAGATCTAGGCGCTAATGTTTTACTCTAAGCAAAGCCGGCTATGCTACGTGTGTGTTAGAGAGAGACAGGGCGAGAAAAAATGAAATTGTTTTCTTGATTCTGGCTATAATAATTATACGATCTGGTTCAGACTTTGCACTCTAGAAGATATAGTCATCTTCTACGATTCTGCGTTTTTAGTTTTCTCGTATCGTCAAAATTGTGGATGCCACAGATTTTCGCCCTTTGTGGGGGCGGAAGTCGGCGGGCAAAGTTTTGAAATATTTTTGTATCAGTGACATATCACAGAAGTCTGGATCCAAAACATCGTTGCTCTCGCTCTTATAGTCTTTGAGCACTAGGCGCTGAAGGGGACGGACAGACGGACGGACGGACAGACGGACAGACAGACATGGCTCAATCGACTCGGCTATTGATGCTGATCAAGAATATATATACTTTATGGGGTCGGAAACGATTCCTTTTGGACGTTACACACATCCACTTTTACCACAAATCTAATATACCCCAATACTCATTTTGAGTATCGGGTATAAAAAAACGAGGGGGAACGTTGTGAGATGCTGCCGACACCGCAACTCTACGGTTATACCCGATACTAAGTCAGTATGGCTCTCCTCCGGCAGACGCTGCTAATATTAAACGACACGACAAAGAGTGCGTGCGAGAGAGACAGAAAATCAGTCTGAGCGTGACGTCGGGCGCTGCGTAGCCACTGCAAATTGATTTGTTCCTATTGGCTATAAAAATGATCTGATCTGATCCAGATTCAGCAATCTGATAGATATGGTCATTATCTATGATTCTGCGTTTTTAGTTTTCTCGAATGTACAATATTGTGGATGCAACAGATTTTCGTCCTTTGTGTGGGCGGAAGGGGTGGGGCGAAATTTTGAGATACACGTTTTATAGTAAGATCTAACAGAAGTGCGGATACCAAATTTGGTTACTCTAGCCTTAATAGTCTCTGAGATTTTTGAATATCCCCAGATTTTCGTCCTTTGCGGGGCGGAAGGGGTGTGGCGAAATTTTGAAACAAACTCGTCTCGGTCCGATATATTAGGAGTGTGGATACCAAATTTGGTTGCTCTAGCTTTTGTAGTCTCTGAGATCTAGGCGCTAATGTTTTACTCTAAGCAAAGCCGCCTATGCTACGTGTGTGTTAGAGAGAGACAGGGCGAGAAAAAATGAAATTGTTTTCTTGATGCTGGCTATAATAATAATACGATCCAATTCAGATTCCGCAGTCTTAAAGATATGGTCATTCTCTACAATTCTACGTTTTTGGTTTTCTCATAGCTTTAAAATTGTGGATGCCACAGATTTTCGTTCTTTGTGGGGGCGGAAGTGGGCGGGGCGAAGTTTTGAAATATTTTTGTAGCAGTGACATATCACAGAAGTCTGGATCCAAAAGATCGTTGCTCTAGCTCTTATAGTCTTTGAGCACTAGGCGCTGAAGGGGACGACAGACGGACAGACGGACGACGGACAGACAGACAGGCTCAATCGACTCGGCTATTGATGCTGATCAAGAATATATATGTATACTTTATGGGGTCGGAAACGATTCCTTCTGGACGTTACACACATCCACTTTTACCACAAATCTAATATACCCCAATACTCATTTTGAGTATCGGGTATAAAAAAAAGAGAACGTTGTGAATGCTCCGACAGCAACTCTACGGTTATACCCGATACTAAGTCAGTATGGCTCTCCTCCGGCAGACGCTGCTAATATTAAACGACACGACAAAGAGTGCTGCGAGAGAGACAGAAAATCAGTCTGAGCGTGACGTCGGGCGTGCGTAGCCACTGCAAATTGATTTGTTCCTATTGGCTATAAAAATGATCTGATCTGATCCAGATTCAGCAATCTGATAGTATGGTCATTATCTATGATTCTGCGTTTTTAGTTTTCTCGAATGTACAATATTGTGGATGCAACAGATTTTCGTCTTGTGTGGGCGGAAGGGTGGGCGAAATTTTGAGATACACGTTTTATAGTACGATCTAACAGAAGTGCGGATACCAAATTTGGTTACTCTAGCCTAATAGTCTCTGAGATTGTGAATATCCCCAGATTTCATCCTTTGCGGGGCGGAAGGGGTGTGGCGAAATTTTGAAACAAACTCGTCTCGGTCCGATATATTAGGAGTGTGGATACCAAATTTGGTTTCTCTAGCTTTTATAGTCTCTGAGATCTAGGCGCTAATGTTTTACTCTAAGCAAAGCCGCCTATGCTACGTGTGTGTTAGAGAGAGACAGGGCGAGAAAAAATGAAATTGGTTTCTTGATTCTGGCTATAATAATTATACGATCTGGTTCAGACTTGCACTCTAGAAGATATGTCATCTTCTACGATTCTGCGTTTTTAGTTTTCTCGTACCGTCAAAATTGTGGATGCCACAGATTTTCGCCCTTTGTGGGGGCGGAAGTCGGCGGGTCAAAGTTTTGAAATATTTTTGTATCAGTGACATATCACAGAAGTCTGGATCCAAAACATCGCTTTGAGCACTAGGCGCTGAAGGGGACGGACAGACGGACGGACGGACAGACGGACAGACAGACATGGCTCAATCGACTCGGCTATTGATGCTGATCAAGAATATATATACTTTATGGGGTCGGAAACGATTCCTTTTGGACGTTACACACATCCACTTTTACCACAAATCTAATATACCCCAATACTCATTTTGAGTATCGGGTATAAAAAAACGAGGGGAACGTTGTGAGATGCTGCCGACACCGCAACTCTACGGTTATACCCGATACTAAGTCAGTATGGCTCTCCTCCGGCAGACGCTGCTAATATTAAACGACACGACAAAGAGTGCGTGCGAGAGAGACAGAAAATCAGTCTGAGCGTGACGTCGGGCGCTGCGTAGCCACTGCAAATTGATTTGTTCCTATTGGCTATAAAAATGATCTGATCTGATCCAGATTCAGCAATCTGATAGATATGGTCATTATCTATGATTCTGCGTTTTTAGTTTTCTCGAATGTACAATATTGTGGATGCAACAGATTTTCGTTCTTTGTGTGGGCGGAAGGGGGTGGGGCGAAATTTTGAGATACACGTTTTATAGTACGATCTAAAAGAAGTGCGGATACCAAATTTGGTTACTCTAGCCGTAATAGTCTCTGAGATTTGTGAATATCCCCAGATTTTCATCCTTTGCGGGGGCGGAAGGGGGTGTGGCGAAATTTTGAAACAAACTCGTCTCGGTCCGATATATTAGGAGTGTGGATACCAAATTTGGTTGCTCTAGCTTTTATAGTCTCTGAGATCTAGGCGCTAATGTTTTACTCTAAGCAAAGCCGGCTATGCTACGTGTGTGTTAGAGAGAGACAGGGCGAGAAAAAATGAAATTGTTTTCTTGATTCTGGCTATAATAATTATACGATCTGGTTCAGACTTTGCACTCTAGAAGATATAGTCATCTTCTACGATTCTGCGTTTTTAGTTTTCTCGTATCGTCAAAATTGTGGATGCCACAGATTTTCGCCCTTTGTGGGGGCGGAAGTCGGCGGGGCAAAGTTTTGAAATATTTTTGTATCAGTGACATATCACAGAAGTTTGGATCCAAAACATCGTTGCTCTCGCTCTTATAGTCTTTGAGCACTAGGCGCTGAAGGGGACGGACAGACGGACGGACGGACAGACGGACAGACAGACATGGCTCAATCGACTCGGCTATTGATGCTGATCAAGAATATATATACTTTATGGGGTCGGAAACGATTCCTTTTGGACGTTACACACATCCACTTTTACCACAAATCTAATATACCCCAATACTCATTTTGAGTATCGGGTATAAAAAAACGAGGGGGAACGTTGTGAGATGCTGCCGACACCGCAACTCTACGGTTATACCCGATACTAAGTCAGTATGGCTCTCCTCCGGCAGACGCTGCTAATATTAAACGACACGACAAAGAGTGCGTGCGAGAGAGACAGAAAATCAGTCTGAGCGTGACGTCGGGCGCTGCGTAGCCACTGCAAATTGATTTGTTCCTATTGGCTATAAAAATGATCTGATCTGATCCAGATTCAGCAATCTGATAGATATGGTCATTATCTATGATTCTGCGTTTTTAGTTTTCTCGAATGTACAATATTGTGGATGCAACAGATTTTCGTTCTTTGTGTGGGCGGAAGGGGGTGGGGCGAAATTTTGAGATACACGTTTTATAGTAAGATTTAACAGGAGTGCGGATACCAAATTTGGTTACTCTAGCCTTAATAGTCTCTGAGATTTTTGAATATCCCCAGATTTTCGTCCTTTGCGGGGGCGGACGGGGGTGTGGCGAAATTTTGAAACAAACTCGTCTCGGTCCGATATATTAGGAGTGTGGATACCAAATTTGGTTGCTCTAGCTTTTATAGTCTCTGAGATCTAGGCGCTAATGTTTTACTCTAAGCAAAGCCGGCTATGCTACGTGTGTGTTAGAGAGAGACAGGGCGAGAAAAAATGAAATTGTTTTCTTGATGCTGGCTATAATAATAATACGATCCAATTCAGATTCCGCAGTCTTAAAGATATGGTCATTCTCTACAATTCTACGTTTTTGGTTTTCTCATAGCTTTAAAATTGTGGATGCCACAGATTTTCGTTCTTTGTGGGGGCGGAAGTGGGCGGGGCGAAGTTTTGAAATATTTTTGTAGCAGTGACATATCACAGAAGTCTGGATCCAAAAGATCGTTGCTCTAGCTCTTATAGTCTTTGAGCACTAGGCGCTGAAGGGGACGGACAGACGGACGGACGGACAGACGGACAGACAGACAGGGCTCAATCGACTCGGCTATTGATGCTGATCAAGAATATATATGTATACTTTATGGGGTCGGAAACGATTCCTTCTGGACGTTACACACATCCACTTTTACCACAAATCTAATATACCCCAATACTCATTTTGAGTATCGGGTATAAAAATCTTATAAAAAATGCCGCTGCGACATAGTCCTCAGCAAAACAATCCGCTGAGTTCGGAAAACTTTTGCGGCATTTGTTGCTCCGAAATGTGCAATACTCAGCCGTGTTTTTGTACTCCGTGCAATCACGTTTTCCATAAAGCATGTCTGGAAGAATGGTTCCCTCATCACGATAATTGTCCGAACTGTAGCCGAGTATGTACGTAGTACCGAGTAGCAAAACTAGTTGTTGGCAATTGTTCTCCAAACAAGCCGCAGCCGGAACCAACAGAATTACCCGGTCACTCGGGAATTACTACTCGAAGTCTTGCCAAAGCTTTGGAGGTCGTACAGACCCCGGCAAATGGACATGTTCAGCCAGAGACGGGAAAGATATCCGAGGCAAATGGCAAGAATACCCAATTGAGCCAAATTCCAACTGTAGGTTCAGTCCCGGTAGAACGAACCACTAGGCCAACTCGTTCCAAAAGAACTCGAGCACCAGCCAAAAAGCAGGTCCCGAAGTTCCCGCCAGGTCGATCTTCCGGTCAGGAAGTAGAGTGTTTGTCGGGATTGGATGCTAGCCGTAGCTCCAACCAGACTGAAGCTCCGTCAGCTAATGTCGCCACTCACTCTAGCCCTTGGGAAGCACCCAATGCACGGACAGCCCCTCTAAGCCAGGGGTTGGACTTGGATGTCCTCCAACAGAAAGTTGAGCGCACTGTGGCCAGAGCCATATCCACTTTGCAGATTCAGCCGCCAGCGAGTCCGCAGGAAGGGTATGCGAGGCCAAATATCCCAACACCAGTTTCATGTATAAACAGCATGACTAGCCTGCGAACGGGCAAGACGGCCAACATTATGCAAAAGTTGAATGTTCCTTTTGATGGTTCTACCGAAGGTTTAAGGGTAGAAGAATTCATTTACCGAGTCAAAACATTAACCGATGAAACCTTGGATAGCGATTTTCTCGGCCTTTGCAAACATTTGCACATCTTGCTGGTTGGCAAAGCGCGCGATTGGTATTGGAGATACCACAAGCAGGTAGATCGCATCGTTTGGACAGAATTTTGTGCAGCTCTTAGACAACAATATAAAGACTATCGTTCTGAGTTTATGAGCAAGGAATTGATTCGAGCTCGAAAGCAACACGTCGGAGAACCCTTCGTCGCTTTTCACGACGCCGTGGCTGGTCTTATAGATAAATTTGGCATTAAAATGGCGGAAGAGGAATTAATAGAAATATTAAAAGCAAATTTGCTTTTGTTACGGCTGTGGAGCTCCGAATGTCTATAAGCCGCAGTGCCAAACATGCCTTCGTAGAGCTTCGGAAAACCGTCAGAAGGGTGCATCCAACAACAGCCGGATGCCCCCAAAAAACCACCATTAATCTTGCCCGTTGACTTAGAGCGAGACAAGAAGAGTTTGGCTTCTTGTTGTGAGAAAAGAAAGGAAACGAATACGATCGTAAAGAGAAGTTGTCGGTTTTTACCCTATCCCGAACGGATTCATAAATATTTAGAGATTCGAAACAGAATTTTTAATGAAAAACCACATGAAGCCCCAAAACGAATCCAGCGTTTAAGAAAATATTATGATAATGTCAAAAATAACCGTAGACTGTTAGTTTCCGCTATTATAAATAGTCCCAAGGATATGCGCAGTTATGCCGAAGTATCCTTTCTGGGTCGAACAGAACAGGGGCTGTTAGACACCGGCGCAAGTATCAGCTGTATAGTTGCTGAAGTAGCTCAGACTGATTTTTCATCCTTTTCTGAATATAAACTAATAAAAGCCACTGCAAAAACTGCAGATGGCCAAAGTCAACAGATACTGGGGGTATTAAATGTCATCATGCGTTATCGAACTATCGAGAAACCCAGGAAGTTATATATAATTCCATCCCTGACACAAAATCTAATCCTAGGTCACGATTTTTGGAGATCCTTTTCGCTGGCCCCAGACATCATTGCAGCTGTCGAGATAAGCTAGAAAGACGATGAGGCAGCCGAACCAGATCCCTTACGGTATCCTTTAACTAGGCAGCAAAACCAACAACTCGAGGTAGTTAAACAGTTATTTCCCAACGCGACGGAGGGACTAGGGCGTACTAGTACTAGGCCTTGCTTAAGCATCATATCGATGTAGGTCAGGCCGCCCCCGTAAAACAACGCTTTTACCCGATTAGCCCAGCGGTGGAAAAGTTGCTTTATGCTGAGGTAGATCGCATGCTCCAACTAGGCGTTATCGAACCGTCATCCAGTGCTTGGAGTTCGCCAATGCGACTGGTTCTCAAGCCCAACAAAGGCCGTCTGTGTCTCGATGCTCGAAGACTGAATGAAGTCACCCGTAAGGATGCCTACCCATTACCAAGTATCGATGGTATTTTTGCCCGGTTGCCCAAGGCAAATATCATAACCAAGCTGGACCTAAAAGATGCATATTGGCAGATCGAACTCTCTGAGGATTCCAAGTCACTAACTGCTTTTACGGTCCCGGGAAGGCCTTTATATCAGTTTAAGGTTATGCCTTTTGGCCTGTGTAACGCTCCATCCACTATGTGTCGTTTGATGGATGAGATCATTCCCCCGGATTGCGTTACTGCGTCTTTGGATACTTGGACGATCTCTGCATCGTATCAGCAGATTTCTCTTCCCATCTAGCCGTGCTGGTACGACTCGCTGAACAGTTCAGAAAAGCCAACCTGACTCTGAATATTAAGAAGAGTCAGTTCTGTGTCACCAGCGTAAATTATCTTGGATACGTCATCAGTAATGGAGGTATTTGCACTGATCCCTCCAAAGTAGCTTGTATAGTGAACTGGCCACCGCCAAGGAATCTAAAACAGGCTCGCGGCTTTCTTGGGGTCTGTGGCTGGTACAGGAGATTCATCCAGAATATCTCTGAGCTGTCCTGTCCTATCACCGAGTTCTTTCCAACAAAAAGAAATTTATTTGGACCCCGGAAGCACAAGTCGCAATGGACTCTTTAAAAACCGTGTTGACTTCTGCTCCAGTGCTCGAAAACCCAGACTTCGAACAGAAATTTTTCCTCCACTGTGATGCTAGTGATTTTGGTATAGGAGCCGTGCTCGTGCAATTGGTGGATCTGCAGGAAAAGCCAATAGCGTTTATGTCGAAAAAACTAAGTCGTGCGCAACGTAACTATAGCGTTACGGAGCGCGAGTGCTTGGCCGTAATTCTGGCCATCGAAAAGTTCCGTTGCTATCTGAACCTGCAGGAATTCGAAGTGGTTACTGATCATTCCAGTTTGTTGTGGCTAATGCGCCAGCAAAACGTGTCGGGGAGGTTAGCTCGATGGATTTTTAGATTGCAGCAATCTAAATTCTCGATATCGCACCGAAAAGGAAAAGATCACATTTTCCCCGGTGCTCTTTCCCGATTACATGAACCTGAAGTATCCGCAGTAGTGATGAGTCCTGTGATAGATCCCGAATCCGATGCCTTTCAGGATGAGAGCTACCAACAGTTAAAAGAACAGTATCAGAAAAATTCCTCTCAACTGCCCGATCTGAAGATTATCGACCAATTTCTGTACATTCGAACCGAACACGCAGATGGAAAGGCGGAGCAAGACAGTCGAACTTGGAAGTTATGGGTTCCCGAGCGATTGAAGACCGACGTTCTTAAACAAGCTCATGACAATCCTACTTCAGCGCATGCCGGCATGCAAAAGACCATAGAAAAAGTTCTTCGAACTGTCTGTTTGGCCCGGCTTAGCTAAAGATGTTCGAGAGTATATTCGTAGTTGTGAGGTGTGCAAAGCATGCAAAGCTCCTAATTATACTCTGCGGCCACCCATGGGAAACCACATACCAACTTGTCGACCATTTCAACGATTATACTTAGATCTGCTTGGACCTTATCCACGCAGCAAAAATGGACATGTTGGTTTGCTAATTGTTTTAGATCACTTCAGTAAATACCATTGGCTACACCCCCTGAAGAAATTTACTTCCGTAGTAATCCAAGAATTTCTGCTAAAGCATATCTTTCATGCATATGGGGTGCCTGAAACTATTGTTAGTGATAATGGAAAACAATTCAAAGCTACAGAATTCAACGCATTCTTGACACAGCTGGGAATTAAACATATGTACACGGCACTATACTCTCCCCAAAGTAATGCGGCGGAACGAGTAAATCGTTCATTGTTAGCTGCCGTGCGAGCATATCTTCAGCAGGATCAGACATACTGGGATCAGCATCTCTCAAGTATATCTTGTTCGCTGCGATCGTCACTACATCAGTCCTTAGGTTGTTCACCATATCGAGCGCTGTTTGGCTTAGATATGCTCACTCATGGGACGGATTATAAGCTTCTGAAGGATTTAGACTTGCTGGAAGAACCCGTTGTCCCGGTAGCTAGGTCAGACAATTTAGCTCTAATTCGAAAAGATATACAGGGCAATATTAAGAAAGCGTATGAGCGCAACGTTGCTCAATACAATTTACGAGCCAAGCCTGTTTCGTTCCGAAAAGGTCAGGAAGTATTTCACCGAAATTTTTCCTTGAGCAAATTCACGCAAAATTTTAATGCCAAATCGGCTCCTAAATTTCTGAAATGTCGCGTGCGGAAAAAACTGGGTAGTTGTTTCTACCTCCTGGAAAATCTGCAGGGCCGAGAAATAGGAACCTTTCATGCGAAAAACATTTGATCCTGATTCCAGCTAATATTCCGTCTAACGGTGGCATATTATCGGGTGGTGTAACGGTTGCGGTTGGACAATACCGATTCAAAATAGGTTATCGCTATGGTGCTCGGATATCGCATGCAATAACCTTGGGCCAATTATCGCTGCAGGGCATAGTATAGTTGGGGTGGGTGCAAGCAAGCTCGAGGTAGGGAACAGCTGAGCTGAGCTGCCGTAAGTGCTGTGCAGCGCATCGCAACGGAGCTTTCGAAGCCGAGCTTTAAGATCGGTAAGCTCTTATTTAAGCAGTGCAAAAGCACCAGAACGTTCTCTTTCGAAAATTTGAATCTGGGCAGCCGGTGGCTATCTCCGCGGCGGTAGCAAATATATAACTAAATCGACCACGTGTAAGCCCAAAAGAAAAGAAAAGTAACCCAAATAAGTGCCACAAAGACAAACCGAAAAGAAATAAAACGGAACGGGGAAAATCCCACACGGTGGGCGTGCCGCAAAAATCGGGCGAAAATTAATAACCGTGCGCCGAGAAAACTGGCAAGAAACTACCCTGGCGAAAAGTGCATATTTGCCTCGACTCGCCAGCAAGTGTTGTTCTTGTTGCAAACCCGTGCGTCCCGCAGCTCTGCCAGGAGAACCCAACGCTCGTGTCTCCGTGGAAAAGTCCGAAAAACCGGTATGTTAAAGTGCCCTATAGGGAAAATTTAGAATTTTTTCTTAGCCCTCGTGGTTTTGGTTCTGTTTCGCCCATAGGGCCCTGGCCCCGAGCGGTAGCCACCCGGCTCTCCCAAAGTTCTGCCCCACCCACACCAAACTCCCACCCTTGACGGGAGTACTCTTCGGAGTCGACCTTGGTGTGGGGCCGAGATTTTTTTCCCTTTTGGAGTCGTTGAAGCATCCACCTGCCCGGCGACATAACCTCCACCGGCCATAACCCTTGCGCCATATCTAACGTACGCGCATAGAGGGCATAGAGGGCATAGAGAAGGGCTTGCCTTGCTCGCATTCTTTTAATGCATGGAAAAGTAGCCAAGCCATACACTAACCAACATAGAAAAAAATCTCCTCAACCCAGAAAAAAAAAAAAAATAAATGTATAATATTAAATTAAATTTCGTTTTGGCTCACCATTGCTGATCGCTGGTATGACCCCCGCTGCTTATGAAAATTTTTTTTGATTTTTATTTTTTTTCCTTTATACATACCTAATTTACTTATTTCGAATATCCTATATTATATTCCTATCTTTTCTATTTATACTCCACCGTTTATATATACCAATATCTATAAATTTTTTTTCCTCCTTAGGGATTAAGCCTCCTATTTTTTTTCATTCCACTAATTATACCCGATACTCAAAATGAGTATTGGGGTATATTAGATTTGTGGTAAAAGTGGATGTGTGTAACGTCCAGAAGGAATCGTTTCCGACCCCATAAAGTATATATATTCTTGATCAGCATCAATAGCCGAGTCGATTGAGCCCTGTCTGTCTGTCCGTCCGTCCGTCTGTCCGTCTGTCCATCCCCTTCAGCGCCTAGTGCTCAAAGACTATAGAAGCTAGAGCAACGATGTTTTGGATCCAGACTTCTGTGATATGTCACTGCTACAAAAATATTTCAAAACTTCGCCCCGCCCACTTCCGCCCCCACAAAGGACGAAAATCTGTGGCATCCACAATTTTAAAGATATGAGAAAACCAAAAACGTAGAATTGTAGAGAATGACCATATCTTTAAGACTGCGGAATCTGAATTGGATCGTATTATTATTATAGCCAGCATCAAGAACACAATTTCATTTTTTCTCGCCCTGTCTCTCTCTAACACACACGTAGCATAGGCGGCTTTGCTTAGAGTAAAACATTAGCGCCAAGATCTCAGAGACTACAAAAGCTAGAGCAACCAAATTTGGTATCCACACTCCTAATATATCGGACCGAGACGAGTTTGTTTCAAAATTTCGCCACACCCCCTTCCGCCCCCGCAAAGGACGAAAATCTGGGGATATTCAAAAATCTCAGAGACTATTAAGGCTAGAGTAACCAAATTTGGTATCCGCTCTCCTGTTAGATCTTACTATAAAACGTGTATCTCAAAATTTCGCCCCTCCCCCTTCCGCCCCCGCAAAGGACGAAAATCTGGGGCATCCACACATCTCAGAGACTATTAACGCTAGAGTAACCAAATTTAGTATCCGCACTTCTGTTAGATCTCACTATAAAACGTATACCTCAGAATTTCGCCTCACATCTTCCGCCCCCACAAAGGACGAAAATCTGTTGCATCCACAATATTGCACATTCGAGAAAACTAAAAACGCAAAATCATAGATAATGACCATATCTATTAGATTGCTGAATCTGGATCAGATCAGATCATTTTTATAGCCAATAGGAACAAATCAATTTGCAGTGGCTACGCAGCGCCCAACGTCACGCTCAGACTGATTTCTGTCTCTCTCGCACGCAATCTTTGTCGTGTCGTTTAATATTAGCGGCGTCTGCCGGAGGAGAGCCATACTGACTAAGTATCGGGTATAAATGTAGAGTTGCGGTCTCCGCAGCAACTCACAACGTTCCCCCTCGTTTTTTTTCTTGAGTTGCCTGCTGATTGTAGTTCAATACTTGTGTTACTTTTGGAAGTGAAACTTGGTTTGCTAGTTTTTGATTGAAGCAACATGTCTATGACGAAGTACAACGAAATATATTGAATTTTATTAGCAATGAACATGGAGTAGACTTATATTTTCCTAGGGACAGGGTGACGTAATGGGGTAGGGTAAGAATTTTAGGGATTTCCAGAACCTTCGCACCACTGGAAATCATGGAAGGGTGGGTATAGAATCGTGTGGGTCGACTTCCATCGCAAGACCTCACGCCCGCGAGAGTTTGGAACACGCCGACGAAAGCCCCTAGCACTTTCGGGTACGCCCTATGATTGTGCCATTTAATGTCCGTTATGCTCGGAATAGGCATAGTGTTGTTTTCGGAGTTCGCTCCCGGTAGAATCACGGGATTCTAAAAAATTTCATGTTTATGTAGTAGGAGTCGAGACGCGGTCAAACGAACCCCCCCAAGTTACCGAATGAGCACGGAACCAAAGAATCCCCACCGGCCGTGACCTCGACATCCCCTCCAATCCATCCCATACTCACGTATAGAAATATATCGTGGAAATGTTACAAGGACTTCATTTACCGTATTGATTATTCCGATTATCTTTCGTAGTGATCAGACGTGTTTTTGTTTTGCGCTCCGCATTTTTATACCCGATACTCAAAATGAGTATGGGGGTATATTAGATTTGTGGTAAAAGTGGATGTGTGTTACGTCCAGAAGGAATCGTTTCCGACCCCATAAAGTATATATATTCTTGATCAGCTACAATAGCCGAGTCGATTGAGCCCTGTCTGTCTGTCCGTCTGTCCGTCCGTCCGTCCGTCCGTCCGTCCGTCCGTCTGTCCGTCCGTCCGTCCGTCCGTCCCCTTCAGCGCCTAGTGCTCAAAGACTATAAGAGCTAGAGCAACGATGTTTTGGATCCAGACTTCTGTGATATGTCACTGCTACAAAAATATTTCAAAACTTCGCCCCGCCCACTTCCGCCCCCACAAAGGACGAAAATCTGTGGCATCCACATTTTTAAAGATACGATAAAACCAAAAACGCAGAAACGTAGAAGATGACTATATCTTCTAGAGTGTAAAATCTCAACCAGATCGTATAATTATTATAGCCAGAATCAAGAAAACAATTTCATTCTTTCTCGCTCTGTCTCTCTCTAACACACACGTAGCATAGGCGGCTTTGCTTAGAGTAAAACATTAGCGCCTAAGATCTCAGAGACTTCAAAAGCTAGAGCAACCAAATTTGGTATCCACACTCCTAATATATCGGACCGAGACGAGTTTGTTTCAAAATTTCGCCACACCCCCTTCCGCCCCCGCAAAGGACGAAAATCTGGGGATATTCAAAAATCTCAGAGACTATTACGGCTAGAGTAACCAAATTTGGTATCCGCACTTCTTTTAGATTGTACTATAAAACGTGTATCTCAAAATTTCGCCCTACCCCCTTCCGCCCACACAAAGGACGAAAATCTGTTGCATCCACAATATTGTACATTCGAGAAAACTAAAAACGCAGAATCATAGATAATGACCATATCTATCAGATTGCTGAATCTGGATCAGATCAGATCATTTTTATAGCCAATAGGAACAAATCAATTTGCAGTGGCTACGCAGCGCCCGACGTCACGCTCAGACTGATTTTCTGTCTCTCTCGCACGCACTCTTTGTCGTGTCGTTTAATATTAGCGGCGTCTGCCGGAGGAGAGCCATACTGACTTAGTATCGGGTATAACCGTAGAGTTGCGGTGTCCGCAGCAACTCACAACGTTCCCCCTCGTTTCCTTTTGTTTTGAATAAACAGCCGGTGTTTTCCTAACTAAATTCTAATTATACTTTCTAACCAGACAGCAATCTGGAAACCTATTCATTTACGCGAGTGCATGCCTTTTGATTTGTGTTAAAACATTATTTAACTTTTTATTTTTCGGCGTCGGCTTGTGCTTGTGCTTGTGTTTGTGTTGTTGCAGTGAGTGAGTACGCATTACATTTCATTGCAGTCCGCTCTCGTCTGGTAGCTTTTGTTGTTTTATCACTCTCTCGCTATCACCTTAACTTCAATAACTGTTCTTTCTCTCTCGCTCTTTAAACTTTCTGAGCAATAGCGCTCTCTGCTTAGTAGCTCTCGCTATAACCGCTCTCCACTCTGCTCTCTTTTTTTACCAATTCCGCTTTGAGCGTTGTCTGGCACATTGATCTGATACCAATTTGTTTTGCAAATAATAGTAAATAAATAAATAATAAAATGGAATACGCTGTGGTCTGTGCCAAAAAAAGCTGTAAGAAGCAGATCACCCACGATCAGCCGAATGTCCCCTGCTGGCTCTGCCTCGTGAGTGATGCTATAGCCAAACGTAATGGCTTGCATTACAGTTGCGAGGCATGCCGTGCGGTGGAGAAAGACATGGTGGCTTTCATGAGGCAGACGCGAAATGGCTTTAAGGAGCTGACCGTTGGTTTTAAAAACCAATACGATCGGCTCCTAGCCATGGAGGCTCAGTTTAGCGGTTTAAAACTGCTGAATGAGTCTCCGAGGTGCAAAAAGGTCACTCCGCGGGATCTGCAATTGCAAACCGTCACTCAGCCGTGCACCGCCGAAAAACTGACTCCGACCACTCCAAGTGTGCAGCAGTTGATCTCGTTTGCCACTCCAAGGGCAACGACAGCTGCTGGCGATGCAGATTCGGTAGCCGAATTCATCGCCTCGGAGAATGTGCAGCCAAGTACGTCTGCAGCGTCCGTGTCCGTGGTGTCCGCAAGTTGTCCCGTCTATCCCGATCCCACCAGTAAATAGACGTTCCGGACCTCCGGATATTGCCACCACAGGTACTAGGCCTGTGGTGACTAAACCACTGGTGGGAGTCCCACCAAAACGACAAGTTTTTGTTTCACGGCAGGCCCCTGACCTCACATCTAATGATGTAATTGCTTTTATTCAAAGCAAAATAAAAGCCGTGGCTTTAAAGGTGGAGAAATTTAACTTCTCTTATGCCAGGGAGATAGCCTCGTTTAAGATAAGCATCTCCCCAACTCAATTTGACACCATTTGCTCCGCCAAATTTTAGCCGGAGCATTTGGTGGTGAAGGAGTTTAAGGCTAAGAAGAAGAATAGGCCCCCCGTATCCCTTCCAAATCTTTCCAGTGTGCCACCCTCAACCTCAACTTCCTCTTCCTCAACTTCCCGTCTTGCTTCCACCTTTCCAAAAAACTAACTTCTCTTTTAGTAACCTATCAGAATGTAAGAGGCTTGCGTAGTAAGCTCAGCATTCTTTTCCGGGATAGTGTTGCATTTGCTTCCCACGTTATTGTGTTTACTGAAACCTGGTTAAAGCCGGACATTCTTAAATCCGAGGTTTTGGCAGGTCGGTACACAACTTTTAGAAAGGACCGTTCGTCTCGACGTGCAGGGGAGGTTCTAATTGCAAGTTCCTTGGGTCGATTGCTTGATCTGTGCTTTGTATCGGATCCGACCATAGTGTTGTTAACCCGAGCCCTTCCGCTCACTATACCTGAAGACGCCTACCACCCTACTTTCGAGGTGTCGCTAGATATAGGACCAACTGTATTGGATCGGTCGAGTAGGCTGCCCGAACGTGTCCGCTGTTTTCGTAAAGCCGAGTTTGCGAAGCTTAATAACCTCATTAGGGATTTTGATTGGTCCGCTTTGTACTTGTGCACTGATATCATAAAAGGCACAAACATTTTTTACAATGCTCTTGGCACATTTTTCGATTCTTGTGTCCCGCTTTCTTGTCCGACTAGATCTGGAAAACCCCCTTGGTTGGACTTTATAAAAAATTTCAAGAAGTGGGTTCTCCTACTTCTCACTCTCGCTATGTATTAGCTCGGTCAAACTTTTCAGTTCTTAATGCTCAATGCTATAAGAACTACCTATCTCGATGCAGGATACGTTTTTCTCAGGACCCTAAACAGTTTTACAGCTTCGTAAACAGTAAGCGTAGAACGTCCGCACAACCATCCTCGCTATCATTTTGTAATACGTCGGCAAATAATGATCAGGCAATTGCAGATCTTTTTGCCCAATTCTTCCAAACCACCTATTCTGAGGAAAGCTACTGTCATCCGTACCCATACGGTTTACCGAGGTCGAACGGCATTTTCAGTCCCTTGTTAAATGAATGTTCCCTACTTCATGATCTTCGACTAGTTAAGCCGGTGTTTTCACCGGGTCCAGACGGGGTTCCAGGTTGTGTACTCAGGTACTGCGCCGAGGCTCTGTGTGGACCTTTGCTTAAACTATTCACCCTGTCCATTGATTCTTCTTGCTTCCCCCCGATCTGGAAGGAATCGTTTATAATTCCTCTCCATAAAAAAGGTAGCAAGTCTGATGCAAAAAATTATAGAGGTATAGCAAAGTTATCCGCTATTCCTAAAATGTTTGAGAAGGTTTTAACTCCGCACTTGCAACATCTCTGCAAGTCACTTATATCTCCAACTCAGCATGGATTTATAAGGCGGCGATCAACCACCACGAACTTGTTAGAGTTTACCTCTTTCATTATTAAAGGCTTTCAATGTAACTTACAGACGGATGTTATTTACACCGACTTTAGTAAAGCATTCGACTCTGTAAACCATTCCCTTTAAGCGCATAAACTTGACCTTTTAGGGTTTCCGCCCAACCTCCTGAGATGGATTTCTAGCTATCTTTGTTCTAGGTCTCAAAGAGTCCTCTTCAAAAACTCCCTCTCTTTACCAGTAAAGGTTTCTTCGGGAGTACCACAAGGCAGCCATCTAGGCCCCTTACTCTTCACACTCTTTATTAATGACTTACCTTCAGTATTAACATACTCTCGAGTACTTATGTATGCGGATGATGTTAAACTCTGTGTCCAGTACAAGGACATTTCATTTCATTCTCGCTTGCAATCCGATCTCAATAACTTTCAGTCATGGTGTTGTGCAAACTTGTTACACCTTAATGCCTCGAAATGCAAAGTTATGACATTTCATCGTTCTAGCCCTTTGTTGGCTCCCTACACCCTATTTGGTGGTTCTCTTGAGAGAATTACCCTGGTGGATGATCTGGGTGTTATGTTAGACCCCAAGTTAAAGTTTTCCGAACACATTTCTACCATGGTAAATAAGGCCATGGGCGTGCTTGGGTTTATAAAGAGGTGGTCAAAGGAATTTGACGACCCCTATATAACAAAGACTCTCTATACCTCGCTTGTTCGTCCGATCTTAGAATACGGTTCCTGTGTATGGTGCCCTCAGTACAAAGTACACCAGGACCGTATAGAATCAGTACAGAAAAACTTTTTACTCTTTGCTCTGCGGGGCCTTAACTGGGATGCGGGTGTAAGACTCCCATCTTACTCTAGTAGACTACTATTAGTAAACCTCCCATCCTTAGTTAACCGTAGAAAAATGCTTGGTGTGATATTTATGCACAACTTGATCAGGGGTGACATAGACAGCCCTGATCTGTTGAGCCGCATAAACTTCACGATTCCTATTAGACTGACTAGAAATTTTATACCGTTGTTCCTTCCACTTTGTAGATCGAATTATTCCTTGCATTAACCGTTTAGGGTCTTATGCTCGGATTATAATTCCCTCTACCATATTATATCCACCACTAATTCTCTTCCTCTTATTAAATTATTAATCCTTACACACCTTTCTATTAATTAGTAACTGTAGTGGTATTTGTATTTTGATTGCATGCTTAGTTTTTTAGTAAGTTTAGTACTAATTTTCCTCGAATGTTAGTCTAATAGCTATCTTTCTTGCTTGTTCGCGTTTGGTTCGGCTACGCACCGCGCGTCATGCGGCAGCGCCCCTCGGTCGGTTGGGCGGAAGGAGTGCTGCGTTTTGCCTGGGATCCGCGCGTAACAGCCTTCTGCTGGTGTCACACGGGCCACTTGACGGTGCAGTAACTGCATCGCCTCTTGAAAGATGCAGTCATTGCATGTCAACGTTCAAAGAAGCACTTACAAGGCAAACTTTGGACGTTAACTTTGAAATAACAGCTCGATACGCCAGTAACCTCTTTGATGGAGGCGCCAGCGAGTGGTTTTGGCGATATCATAAAAGTGTCCCTGAAGTCCGTTGGGAAGATCTATGCCTAGCCTTGCGTGGCCAATTTAAAGACGATAGAACGGATAGGAATATCAGAACAGAGATCGAATTAAGGAAACAGCGACCAAACGAATCCTTTGATGATTTTTATGGCGTAATTGCCGCATTGGCAGATAAACTGTCTGGGCCCATGTCTGAGGAAGCCTTGGTTGAGAGATAGTGAAGAAGTAGGTGAAGAAGAAGATCTGGAAGTATCAGCAGTAGAGTTCGTCTGTTGGAATTGCGGTGGCAAAGGCCATCGATACCAAGAGTGTATGGCCGAACGAAGGTATTTTGCTATGGTTGTGGCAGGGCCGATACTTATAAGCCTAGTTGCAGAAAATGCAAACCCCACACGGCAAAAAACTCGTTGTCGCGTGCACCGCCGAAAAGTGCACGCAAACAACTGGTCAACGAAGTGACCAATACCGAGTGAACAATTCTTCTCCTTCCACTGACCTTATTATACCAGATGTGTCAAACAGCGTATACGCTGACCACCTTGCTAGCCCTCCAAATCGATCCCAGCGCCGAAGAAGCGATTTTAAGAAACAATGCAAACTTGAGAAAAGACTGCTCTTAGCTTCTGTAGTTGGAAAACCAAATGATTTACGACCCCATGCTCAGATTATGCTTTTTGGTAAACCAGTCATAGGACTAATGGATACTGGAGCTTCAGTTAGACGTTATTCGGAATAAAGTCAAATATAAGCCGCTGTCCCTAAAAGTTAGAACTGCCAACGGAAAGAACCAAAGTATAGTCGGCAAAATTTCATCAAAAGTCACGTATAGAGGGGAATCCAAGGAACTTTGTTTTTATATTGTACCTTCCTTGACGGGTAATCTCTATTTTGGAAACGATTTTTGGACGGCTTTTGAACTTTTACCGTTGAACTTGATGACACAAAATTTACGTATTGAAACCATAGAAGACCCCACAATGATGGCGCTTCGGCTTTCACAGCAAGTATTACTACAGGAGGTAATAACTCTCTTCCCATCTTACTCAAAGCAAGGTCTAGGAAAGACCTCTGTAATCACTCACGCGATAGAGGTAGCCGACGCAAAGCCCAGTAAACAACGCCACTATGCGGTGTCACCGGCAACGGAGAAGCTAATGTACGAGGAATTAGACCGAAAGCTTAAGCTTGGGGTATACAAGAATCGTTTAGTTCGTGGTCTTCGCACGTAGTGCTGGTTAAAAAGCCTGGCAAGGTTAGATTGTGTATCGATTGTAGGAAAGTAAACTCGGTCACGGTAAAGGATGCATATCCCATGCCCCTTATAGACGGAATCCTGAGTAGACTACCGAAAGCAGAGTTCATCACAAGCATCGATCTAAAGGACGCGTTTTGGCAAATTCCTCTCGATCAAAAATCTTGTGATAAGACAGCGTTTACCGTGCCTGGTCGTCCCTTATATGAGTTTGTTGTCATGCCATTCGGCTTAACCAACGCACCTTGTACCTTGTCGCGACTTATGGATAAAATCATACCAGCCCATCTACGGAATGAAATATTCATATATCTTGACGACCTCTTAGTTATATCCGATAATTTTGAGCACCATCTGGAGGTGTTGTCCCTGGTCGCATCCCAACTTTCCAAGGCCAATCTTACTATAAATGTGGAGAAAAGCAAATTTTGCCGGAAAGAGGTTAAATATTTAGGCCACGTGATTGGTTGTGGAAATATTCGCACTGATCCTGACAAAATAGCCGCCGTTAAGGACTTTCCAGCTCCCCAGTCGATCAAACAAGTTCGTCGATTTCTTGGAATGACACTGGTACCACAAGTTCATCCACAATTATGCAGCTATTAGTTCACCCATATAAGATTCTCTGAAATCTAAGCGCAAGTTTATTTGGACTGACGAGGCTCAGCTTGCTTTCGAGTCATTAAAGTCTCAAATGTGTTCCGCGCCAGTTCTACATAGCCCAAATTTCTCCATACGATTCTCAATACACTGTGACGCCAGTCATACAGGCGTAGGGGCAGTTCTAATGCAGGAAAACAACGAGGGCGCAGACGTACCAATTGCTTTTATGTCGAAAAAGCTTAACAAATGCCAGAAGCAATACACTGTAACTGAAAAAGAGTGTTACGCTGCGGTTTTAGCCGTAAAAAGTTCAGGGCATACGTTGAGGGCCAAGAATTCACAATCATTACATATCATGCCTCCTTAAAGTGCCTAATGTCGCAGGCTGATCTTAGCTCCCGATTGGCTCGCTGGTCCTTAAAGTTGCAGGGATTTGAATTTAAAATCTTACACCGAAAAGGGAGTGATAACATAGTCCCCGATGCCTTGTCCCGTACGCACTCAGAAGACTTGTCCTTCTTGGCGATTGATAGCATGTTGGTCGACCCTGATTCTCCTGAGTTCAAATCACCAGAATATCAGTCAATTAAAGAGAAGATTAGGTTGAACAGTTCCCGATTGCCTGATCTAAAAATCAAAGATGAACGCATCTTTCGGCGTGCGGAACATGCCGATGGAACCAAGATCACAGACGATTCCTGCTGGAAGCTTTGGATACCCCCATCCCTTGTAAAACCCGTCCTCAAAGCTGCCCATGAGGATCCCTTGTGTGCCCACAGTGGGATAAATAAAACCCTTGAAAGACTCAGGCGATCTTATTATTGGCCAAACTTAGTGGTGGATGTCAAAGAACTCATAAATAATTGCCATATCTGTAAAACCACGAAGCATCCAAATCAACCCTTAAAGCCACCAATGGGAAATACGGGATTACCTTCTCGATTCTTTCAAAAAATATTTGTAGACTTTTTAGGACCTTATCCGAGAAGCAAGTCAGGAAATATTGGCATCTTTGTCGTCTTAGACCATCTGTCAAAATTTCCATTTTTGAAGCCGGTACGAAAATTTACAGCAGATTCCATAAAACGCTTCCTGGAAGAGGACCTCTTTCACGGTTTCGGGGTCCCCGAAACCATCGTAAGCGATAATGGGGTCCAATTTAAATCTCACACTTTTAACTCCTTGCTTGACAAATATAATATCTCTCATGTCTATACTGCCTTTTATTCTCCTCAAGCCAATGCTTCGGAGAGAGTAAATAGATCCGTTCTGGCGGCCATCAAAAGTTATGTTGACCCGGATCAACGTAATTGGGATAAGAAATTAAACAGCATTTGCTGTGCACTTCGGTCTAGTCATCATTTAGCCATAAGCACTACCCCGTATCGGCTTGCTTTTGGACAGCATATGGTAACCGATGCCAGTAGCTATAAGCTGATGCGTAACCTAGACATGTTAGAAGATCGCGGTGTCCAATTTTCGCGAGAAGATTCCTTCGACATAATTCGCAGCAAAGCAAAAGGCTCTATACAGGCCCAGCACTTACGAAATGCCAGATCCTATAACTAACGAACGAGACAAATTTCCTATAGGGATGGACAAGAAGTATATAGACGTAACTTTCAGCAAAGCAATTTCGCTAAGGGCTTTAGCGCAAAGTTAGCACCAACCTTTATAAAGTCCCGAGTGCGCAGGAAGCTAGGAAACTGCTAGTACGAACTTGAAGGTCTTCAAGGCCGCCTTGTAGGCAAATTTCATACAAAGGATATAAAACCTTGACATGAATTGTTAGAAGCGCGGATCCCACTTTGGATGTCCCACCACAAGCGTGATTTAAGTGGGGGGGATTATGTAGTGCGCTTGTTGTAAGAAAAAAAAATTGTTTGCATCGACGTCTTAATTTTCCCTAAAATTATGCTACCCGAATTGGCTAAGCCTTCTTTTGGGTTAAAGAAAGCTAAGCTTTTAACACGCCATCTATTGGGTGCGCTTCGTCACCGTGGGCTGCCCATATTATTTCTTTTCGCTGACGTTTTAATCGGCCTCTTCCTCCCACTGTCATTTTGACAAATCCAAAAGAAAAAGGGAAGAAAGATTTGATGAGGCATTGATTTCCGGGAGAAGCAGCACGCTCTCTCCTCGTAGTATCCGAACAGTACGGACGTACTAATCCAGCTCTCAAAAAAAAAAATTTAATAAAAGTTAAAAAATCAAATAAAAGTTCTCGGGAGATCAGCACGATCCGCCGGCCTTTCGAAAGCAAGACCCCATCCACCCAGAAGAGAAACCAATCCCCGATTCACTGTGCAGAGGATGGTGCGAATTTTCCGACGATCGCCCCAAAGCGGGCCACCGTAGAGTTGGGAAGCTCCCCCAACGCCCTAACGCTCTCCACTAAAGCGGTCCACCGTAGAGTTGGGAAGCTCCACCTAAAGCCCCAACGCCATCTACCACAGCGAGCCCTTCAGCAGTTCCCGAGCTTCAGCGCCGACAGAGGCCGGCCCCTCAGCCGTTTCCGAGCTTTAGCGCCGGCCGCAGCGAGCTCTTCGCCGCCCCAACGCGAGCCGTCGCGACCGAGAGTGGGCCATCAAGCCACCGGGCCAAGAGCCCTAAACAAAAAGTGCCAAGTGATCTTCCTTGCTAATGACAAGGAATAACCAGACTCTCCAAGGAAAAAGAGACCCTGACCCGAATTTTTGTGCCACCGTGCTTCGCCCTAACCTAAAAGTCAGATCATGACATGTGCAGGTTAAATGTATTAAATAAACCCCAACGGAACGGGCAGAACTCGTATGAACCTCTTTGTGGCCCATTGTGCATTTACTCCCAAGGAACATATGTGCGCTTGTTAGGCCGTTGACCCCTTTGTGCCCGTGAAACGAAACCAGCTGCTTGGAGCTTTTTCCGTGCGCCCACACCTTGGTCTATGTATCAAGACCTACCCCAACGAACCTGAATAAACGAATAAATATTGAATAAATAATAATATATAGAAGTATGTATGAACTATATATGCAAAAAAAAATAATCCCTAAACAAAAAGAAAAAGAACGAGGGGGAACGTTGTGAGTTGCTGCGGAGACCGCAACTCTACAGTTATACCCGATACTAAGTCAGTATGGCTCTCCTCCGGCAGACGCCGCTAATATTAAACGACACGACAAAGAGTGCGTGCGAGAGAGACAGAAAATCAGTCTGATCGTGACGTTGGGCGCTGCGTAGCCACTGCAAATTGATTTGTTCCTATTGGCTATAAAAATGATCTGATCTGATCCAGATTCAGCAATCTGATAGATATGGTCATTATCTATTGTTTGAGATGCCAAGCTTTTTTGGCACCTATGTGTTTCAAAAATGAAAAGAGATTTCGGGTTAAACTTTATAATTCGTATTTAATCTTGGTGGCTTAGCGGAAGCCGATTGCTTGCTATTGCCAGATAAACTTTATGCGAGATCGATATGCAACCAATGCGCAGAGGGGTTAGCATAGAACTAAACTATAGACGACGGCGTTAGATCAAAGTGATTGCCGAAGTGGCGGCAGCAGATCAAAGTAGTTGCCGAAGTGGCGGCGGCAGAGAGCCCCTTTAGCGGGAGAGCGCAGCAGCTCTGCAGAACGTCAACGTTTTACAACATAGGCGGCTCTCTCTGCTCATACAATAATAATGTTAAAGTTACGGTTATTCTTCAGCGGCTGGCCCGAAGATTCCTTAAGGGGCAGCAAACATAGCCGAGTGACGGCTCTCCTGATGTTTCCTGAGGATGTCTTCAGGTCAGCGACGCGACACACTCCGTCCTTGCCCAAAACGACATCGACCACTCTGGCCAGTGGCCAACGCATTGGAGGAAGATTTTCGTCCTTCACCAGAACGAGGTCGTTCTTGCAGATGTTTTGCGCGGGGGTACGCCACTTCGCGCGCTCTTGCAAAAGAGTGAGATACTCTTCGCGCCAACGGCTCCAAAATATTTGCTGTAGTTGGGTGACCCGCTGCCAGCCATCCAGACGATTGTAGTTCAGCTTCGTTAGGTCAGGCTCGAGGATTTGCTCATGGTGGCCGCCTAAAAGCAGATGAGCAGGAGTCAAAACGTCTAAATCATAAGGATTTTCTGAAAGCGAGAGCAAAGGGCGAGAGTTAACAATAGCAGTGATCTGACAGATCAGAGTGCGCAGCTCGTCGAAGCTAAGCACAGATGGTCCAACTGAGCGGTACAGGTGATATTTTGCGGTCTTCACGGCCGCTTCCCACAACCCGCCAAAATGCGGAGAGCGAGGTGGGATGAAACGCCAGTCGATCGAGTCAGCCAAGCAGGATTCGTGGACCTCCTTCATATGCGGTTCGCTCAGACAAAGCTTCTTTAGCTCCAGAAGCTCGTTCTTGGCCCCAACGAAGTTTGTCGCATTGTCCGACCAAATTTGACTTGGCCTTCCTCGAGTGGAAGTAAAACGCTTTAGTGCGCCTAGAAACGATGCGGTGGTCAAATCCTTTACGAGCTCCATGTGTATAGCCTTAGAAGTGAAACAGATGAATACGCTAATGTAGCACTTGATCGGAGGCCTCGTGCGGATTTCTGATCGGTAGAAAAAAGGTCCACAGTAATCTACTCCAGTGACTTCAAAAGCTCGAGATCCTTCCAAACGTTCCTTAGGTAGGTCTCCCATGATGTGTTCGACCATGCGCGGCCTAGTCCTGAAGCATCTCACACATCTGCTGACGACCCTTGACACTGCCTTAACACCTCCAATGGGCCAATATTCCAGCCGAATTTTGGATAGCAAGGCGCGAGGTCCGGCATGGAGGTTTCTTTCATGATAATATCTTATCAGCGCAAAGGTAATGGAATGTCCCCTTGGCAGAATGAGCGGGTGCTGAGCGTCAAATCCTAGCGATGAGTTGCCAAGACGACCTCCAACTCTAAGTAGTCCAGAATGATCGATGAACGGGTTGAGCGAACTAATAGAACTGGATTTCATGACTTGACCATTGCGCCGAATCTTCTTTATGTCCATCCACAAATTTGCCAGCTGAATGTGTCGAATTAGAAGATGCGTTCATTGCCGAATATCAGAAACGGTGAGTCCTGGATGCCTAAGACGATGTATAAATTTATGCATGTAGGCATGCGAAAGAATGAATTCGCAAATTTGCATCCGGACGTGAGATCGGCATGTGGAGACGTGATTAGCAATCCTCTCTTGCGAAGCTCCAAAGTTGCTATGTTGTTCGATGGAGATACAGGCCACTTATCCTTGGAGCCTAGCAAAAAGGATGGGCCGTGAAACCATAGCTCTGACTGGATAAGATGGTTGGGAAGCGAGCCTCTCGAGAGAATATCAGCAGGATTTAAAAATGTGGGAACAAAGCGCCATTCCATGGCTGCCGTCAACTCCTGAATTGATGCCACTCGATTTGCCACGAAAACTTGAAATTTAGCTGTCTCGTCCCTAATCCAAGATAATGCTGATGACGAATCCGACCAGCAATAGAACCGACCTGTAAAGATTCCCATGTCCTTTACATTCTGCATGATTTTCGCAAGCAAATGGGCTCCACTTAATTCCAGCTTAGGAATCGATATAGTCTTTAGCGGCGCCACTCGCGACTTTGAGCACAAAACGTGGCTCAAAGACTGGGCTTCCCTGGACACGACATACACGCAAGCGCCATATGCTTCTAAGCTGGCATCACAGAATCCGTGAACTTCTGTAGCCACACTAGAACGAAGAACCAAGCGAGGAAATGAGATCCGAGAAATGCTTGCCAAACTATTTCTCAAGTCCATCCAAGTTGAATGCAACGCTGAGGGTAGGCTTTCATCCCAATCCAAATTTTCTCTCCAAAGCTGCTGAAGGAAGATTTTGCACCTGACAATGACTGGATTTATCAATCCAAGAGGGTCGTAGAACCGCGCAATCGTAGATAAAACCGACCGCTTTGATGGCTTTAAGTTTGTGTCCAGTGCGGACAAGGCAAAAAGCAGCTGATCCGAAGCAGGGTCCCACGCTAAGCCGAGAGTTTTGGCAATGTCGCTTCCATCATTAAACCTTAGGAACTTCTCTATGTCATCTTCAAGGGTTCCCTCAAGTACTTCCTGGTGACTTGAGCACCATTTCCTAAGTCTAAAATTACCACGGGCCAGTAAAGCTGATGTTTGGTGCATCTTGTCCATGACCTGTGCGACCGAATTACCGCCCGAAATAAGGTCATCCACGTAAAACTCCTGCCGCAGAGCAGCTGAGCCAAGAGGGTAGGACTCACCCTCGTCGATGGCCAGCTGGTGCATTGCGCGGACCGCTAAAAATGATGCAGCCCTCGTCCCGTATGTGACGGTGTCTAATGTGTAGACTTGAACCTCGGACTCGATGGAATCTCGCCATAGGATGAACTGATACAAATTGTCGGGTGGAGACACTCGTACGCAGCGGTACATTTTACAAATGTCCCCAGTGAGAGCGACTGGATATGTTCGAAAGCGAATCAATATGTTAAACAATGCAGGCTGAATAACAGGGCCTGTCATCATCACATCATTTAGAGAATATCCAGTTGATGAACCTGCGGATACGTCGAAAACGACACGGAGTTTTGTCGTCGTACTGTCCTCCTTTAGGACACAGTGATGAGGCAAGAAATATTTGCAGAGACTACGGGAATCAGGGTTGACTTGGTGCATATGATGCAAATCAATGTACTCCCTCATAAAGGCGGAATACCGCTCCTTGAGTGTAGGATTACGCTCCAGTTTTCGCTCCAGACTGATAACCCGTCGATAAGCCTGAGTATAAGATTCTCCTAAACGATCAGTATTGTTATTTAGCGGCAGACGAACTGCATACTCCCCGGATGGCAACCGTGAAAGGTGGCTTACGAAATGTGCCTCACAATCGTCTTCTTCTTTGGTATTCAACCCAGCTCCACACAATTCTCGACTTCCCAAAACATACGAAAAGTTTTATCCAACCTTGCTTCAATCTCAGCTATCGAATCTGGACAATTGTGCGTAGCCAAAAGCGCCGAGCTTGATACCTTCTGTCCACCTCCAGATACGATCCACCCAAGCCGGGTCTTCTGCAGAAGAGGCAGTCCATCGGTGAGTTTGATTTGCCCTACGCAGAGGAGATCATAAAAAACGCTCGCACCAATGAGAAGATCAACCCGTTGAGGATTGAAAAATGCAGGATCAGCGAGCTGAATGTTAGATGGAATACGCCAATCGGATACATTTACTGTCATACTTGGTTGAGAATCGGTAATCGTGGGGGCGATGAGAGCAGTAAGTGTAGTTGTGTAAGCAGAGGTGCGAGAATGCATACAAATGCTTATGGTGGATCCCTCAGTAGAAACGCTGGTATCGCCCAGCCCAGACACAAGTGCAGACGATTGAGTTCTCCAAGCTGAAGCTGCTGGGCGAACCTGGATGTGACGAGATGCAGCTGCGATCCTGAATCTAAGATGGCACGACAAGGAACTAAAACGCCAGACCGATTCTTTACGAGAACCACGGCTGTAGCCAGAAGCACGACATCAGAGTGAAGACCTTGGGCAGCAAGAGAGGTAGACGAAGGTAGAGACGAGCTGCTAGCAAAATTTTGAGCAACGGAAAGAGTGTCCGGTTGAACGGCCAGATCGGGGGGAGTAATACCTGGGCAGCCTTGTGTTGTGGGCTGTATACTATCGAAGTGCAACAAACTATGATGCCTACCGCCGCATACTCGACATTTTCCACTATTGCATGCGCGGGTCCGGTGCCCCGGCTTTATGCAATTGAAGCATAGGGAAAGCTTCTTCACTTCTTTGTGGCGCAGCAACGGTGAGAGATTTCCGAATATCTTGCACGAGTATATTCCATGGCCCGCTGAGTGGCAAAAGACGCATACAGACGGGTCGGCGGAAGAGTTGGAAGCTACAAACGTTTTCTTAACCTGCGTATAGGAATGGTTTTTTCCCACCTGATCGCTAGTAGCGTGTGTCGCTGTAGCATATTCCAACCGCTCCATTTTCTGGCAGCGTTGCTGCAAGAATTCGAAGAATTCCTCTGCGATAGGTATAGCATCCGACGATGTGTGCTCCTCCCATTTGGTTTGCGTCTTCGAATCCAACTTCTGCAGCAGCATGTTGATGACCATGAATACTGAAATCTCCTCAGCAGTTCCCAAGGTCTGCAACGCTCGCATGTGTAAATTGACTGCATCCGAAAACTCCCGAAGCCTTTTAGCAGAAGGCGAGTCTACCCTCTTTAGCCCAAGAATCTTCTTGATCTGTGCCTGGAAAACAAGTCTTTTGTTATTAAAGCGTTTATTAAGTATATCCAGAGCCGCACGATAATTGGCACTGGAGAGCTCTAACGATCGAACCGAATCCAAAGCCGCATCAGCGAGGCAAGAGCGAAGGTGCTGGAATTTCTCGATGTCACTGAGATCCGCATCCGCTTCAATCACCGATTTGAACATTGCCATAAAATCCGAGAACTCGACGTATCCACCAGAAAATTTAGGCACCTTCAGCTCAGGAAGTCGCTGCTTGTGAGCCATGATGATGGTACTATGTCCGGACTGGCTTGGCAGAGTCGTAGAATGGGCAGCGGCGTGTGACTGGCTTACTTCAACAGCAGCCAGCAACTCAGCTTTCAACGATATGAAAAGAGTATCGAAGATTTCGCGCAGCTCACTCCCAATCTCGTTTTGATCGAGAGCCTCCAACTCATTATGGGCCTTATTAAATTCCTCTCGAATTTCTGCCAACATATCAAGGCGCACCTCGACTTCCGCGGCGGTCAGCTTATTGATTTTATTCCCCGCGAAGGATTCGCCAAGCCTGTGCAATCGATCATATAATGACTGATTTTTACGCTTATACAGATTCAGTCTGGAATCAGCCCCCACAATATTTCCGCCCGCGCCTGTATTCGGATCGTTGTCCATGTTAACCGTTGTGCAATTCGACACAACAACGGAAAATGAAATACCGCTTAAGCGACGATGTATAGACGCGAGAGCGAGAATGCAAGACACGAAAAGTCAAGAACCGCGGCTGCAGCTGCGCAGAGAATGAAAGATTCGACGCTTAAAGTACCGGAATTTGTCTATAAATATTCCAGCCGCACTCTCACTGAATTTGCACTTTAAACTGTTTTTCAACGTGCACCCAAATGTATTTGTTGGTAGTTAAACTACCCAACAACAAAATATTGTATAAATAATAAGTGTTTTAACGGAACGCGATTAAGCAATGGTTTTATATCACGTCGGGGGGTCACCAATGTTTGAGATGCCAAGCTTTTATGGCACCTATGTGTTTCAAAAATGAAAAGAGAATTCGGGTTAAACTTTATAATTCGTATTTAATCTTGGTGGCTTAGCGGAAGCCGATTGCTTGCTATTGCCAGATAAACTTTATGCGAGATCGATATGCAACCAATGCGCAGAGGGGTTAGCATAGAACTAAACTATAGACGACGGCGTTAGATCAAAGTGATTGCCGAAGTGGCGGCAGCAGATCAAAGTAGTTGCCGAAGTGGCGGCGGCAGAGAGCCCCTTTAGCGGGAGAGCGCAGCAGCTCTGCAGAACGTCAACGTTTTACAACATAGGCGGCTCTCTCTGCTCATACAATAATAATGTTAAAGTTACGGTTATTCTTCAGCGGCTGGCCCGAACATCTATGATTCTGCGTTTTTAGTTTTCTCGAATGTGCAATATTGTGGATGCAACAGATTTTCGTTCTTTGTGTGGGCGGAAGGGGATGGGGTGAAATTTTGAGATACACGTTTTATAGTAAGATCTAACAAGAGTGCGGATACCAAATTTGGTTACTCTAGCCTTAATAGTTTCTGAGATTTGTGGATGCCCCAGATTTTCGTCCTTTGCGGGGCGGAAGGGGTGTGGCGAAATTTGGACACGAAACGGTCAAGGTCAGATATCACAGGAGTGTGGATACCAAATTTGGTTGCTCTGGCTCTTATAGGTTCTGAGATCCTTGAACTCATATTTTGCAATTGGCAAAGCCGACCATGAAACCTGTGTGTTAGAGAGAGACAGAGCGAGAAAGAATGAAATTGTTTTCTTGATTCTGGCTATAATAATTATACGATCTGGTTGAGATTTTACACTCTAGAACATATAGTCATCTTCTACTATTCTGCATTTTTGGTTTTATCGTATCTTTAAAAATGTGGATGCCACAGATTTTCGTCCTTTGTGGGGGCGGAAGTGGGCGGGGCAAAGTTTTGAAATATTTTTGTAGCAGTGACATTTCACAGATGTCTGGATCCAAAACATCGTTGCTCTAGCTCTTATAGTCTTTGAGCACTAGGCGCTGAAGGGGACGGACGGACGGACGGACGGACGGACGGACGGACGGACAAACGGACAGACAGACAGGGCTCAATCGACTCGGCTATTGATGCTGATCAAGAATATATATACTTTATGGGGTCGGAAACGATTCCTTCTGGACGTTACACACATCCACTTTTACCACAAATCTAATATACCCCAATACTCATTTTGAGTATCGGGTATAAAAAGACGAGGGGGAACGTTGTGAGTTGCTGCGGACACCGCAACTCTACGGTTATACCCGATACTAAGTCAGTATGGCTTTCCTCCGGCAGACGCCGCTAATATTAAACGACACGACAAAGAGTGCGTGCGAGAGTGACAGAAAATTAGTCTGAGCGTGACGTCGGGCACTGCGTAGCCACTGCAAATTGATTTGTTCCTATTGGCTATAAAAATGATCTGATCTGATCCAGATTCAGCAATCTGATATTATCTATGATAATACACATTTTGAGTATCGGGTATAAAAAGAAGATCAAAATAATCTGGTGTTAGCCGTGGTCATGCGTGTTCATGTGTGTGTGCTCTCTCTCTAAAACTTACAGGTATTACCCGATACTCAAAATGAGTATTGGGGTATATTAGATTTGTGGTGAAAATGGATGTGTGTAACATCCAGAAGGAATAGTTTCCGACCCCATAAAGTATATATATTCTTGATCAGCATCAATAGCCGAGTCGATTGAGCCATGTCTGTCTGTCCGTCCGTCCGTCTGTCCGTCTGTCCGTCCCTTCATCGCCTAGTGCTCAAAGACTATAAGAGCTAGAGCAACGATGTTTTGGATCCAGACTTCTGTGATATGTCACTGCTACAAAAATATTTCAAAACTTCGCCCCGCCCACTTCCGCCCCCACAAAGGACGAAAATCTGTGGCATCCACAATATATGAGAAAACCAAAAACGTAGAATTGTAGAGAATGACCATATCTTTAAGATGGCAGAATCTGAATTTGATCGTGTTATTATTATTGCCAGCATCAAGAAAACAATTTCATTTTTTCTCGCCCTGTCTCTCTCTAACACACACGTAGCATAGGCGGCTTTGCTTAGAGTAAAACATTAGCGCCTAGATCTCAGAGACTACAAAAGCTAGAGCAACCAAATTTGGTATCCACACTCCTAATATATCGGACCGAGACGAGTTTGTTTCAAAATTTCGCCACACCCGCTTCCGCCCCCGTAAAGGACGAAAATCTGAGGATATTCACAAATCTCAAAGACTATTAACGCTAGAGTAACCAAATTTAGTATCCGCCCTCCTGTTAGATCTCACTGTGGAGATAATGTTTTTTATCCCCAATCGGCCGACTAATTATTTCGAATTAAATAAAACTCGGCGCAGAAATAAAATTACGATATGTTCTTTAATGCGTGACATCCAAATTTCAAGTGTGGCTTGCCTGCCCTTTGCATTGCCGCTCCGATCGCTAAGCGCAGCTTTGCTCGGCCGACGTCGGTAGGCAGACGCAAAGCGGAGATAGCGAAGAGCGAGCTGGCAGAGAGCGTTTAGCAGGGCAAGCAAGCGCAAAGCTTTAACAAACAAATGAGTGACATAGACATAAGTAACAAACAAAATAATCGGCTGAGGGCCAAGAATTAGGTGCTATTTGGCAAGCAGCTAATCGGCTGGGTTCTGCTCCGAACATTCACCCCCCGTTGGAAGGCAAAGGCTTTCAACAGATCCATCCTGAAGGGGCAGAACCGCTATTTTTCCAACGGCCCTCTTGAAGATGCTTGCTTGGGCGCAGCTGGCGGCTACGCTGGGATGATCGTCGAACGCAGCAATCGGCGCTTCTTTACGAAGGCGGCTTGTCGTGATTACGTCTTGATCATCGGGAACCTCTGTAATTGCATAGAATGGCAGGAAATTTGGCAATGTAGAAACTGTTGAAAGTTGAATTTCATTTGGCGTGGATATGTAGGTTTTTAATATATGGAAAAGTTCGCGCTGCAGTTCCTGATTCTCCGATCGCAGTTTTTCCACTTGCACCTGGCACTCGAGCAGCTGCTTCCTGCATTGCTGCTCTAAGTTTTGGTACTCCAGCGTTGTGGGTCGAAAATCGTCAATAGAGATGCACGAGGAATTTTCAAAAGCGGCTAAAGCTGCACGCTTATTCTCCGAGCTATCAATGCTTCCTGATACTATCCAACCAAGTTTTGTCTCCTGCAATGTTGGCAATTGGGCTGATAGTCGAACCTGTCCGACGCACATTAAATCGAAGAACAAACCAGAACCTATCAACAGATCGATACGTTGGGGCTTGGAGAAATTAGGATCAGCTAGTTTTAGATTATTCGGCATTGGCCAATCCTTTGCGTCTACGCCGAAGTTAGGCTGCATTTCCGTAATTGAGTTGGTGACAATTGCAGCGAAGGAAGCTCGATAGCTTGCGTCCTGGGATTGTACAACTATATGTACAGACTTGCTCGAAGGTAGAATGGAATCTCCGATTCCAGAGATGTGAACATAAGACGAGCGATGATCCAACTGCAACTGATCAGCAAGTCGAGATGTTACAAAGTTTGCCTGTGATGCAGAATCCAAAATGGCACGACATTGGATAAGTGCTCCATAACGATCTGTTACATGGACGAGGGCAGTAGGTAGCAACACGTTCTGGCTAGGCTGAGATTTCTGGATCGAGGGGGGAGGGCTAAAACACCCGCTTGCTAGAAGCACAGTCGCGGCCTCTTGCTGGATCGATTCTTCGGCCGGTGAAGAGGAAGATGAAGCACCAGTTCCCGATGGAATGTGGAGTAGCGTGTGATGTTTGGCCTGGCAATGCCTGCAAAGTCCTGACCTGCACCTCTGCAATTCATGGCCTTTGTTGAGGCAGCTCAAACACAAGCGGCTCTTCTTTGCTTCTTTGTATCGTTCAAACGCAGAGAGATTCAGGAATGCCTGACATCTAGATATGTAATGCTCGGAGGAATTGCAATGGTTACATATGGGGTTAGGATGGTCGTTACTGGAGGTGATAAGGGTGACAGGTTTGTCTTTTCCCACCTGTTGACTAGGACTTGTTGCCATGGCTGATCCCAAATTCTCCAGCATCCGACATCTCGCTTCCAAAAATGAGGCCATGCTTGACCACCGAGGCAATCCTGACGTCGGCAAGTTCTCTTCCCATTTCTCCTTTGTTTTGTGGTCCAGTTTCGTGCCTATGATGAAGATCAGCAACCCATCGGATATCTCCTGCGGGGTCGCCAAGGTCTGAAGTGCACGCAAGTGCGAATTGATTTTGTCGCTGAGCGCGCGCAAGCCGATAGCCGAGCCCTTCTCCACCCCTTGCAACCCGAAAATAGCCTCGACGTGTGCCTGAAAATGTAACAGTTTATTATCGAATCGCAACATTAGTAAATTCAACGCCTTGTCGTAATTCTCCTCAGAAAGTTCCAAGGAACGAATCGTATCCAGCGCAGCACCATCTAGACATCCACGAAGATATTGGAATTTTTCGATGATTGGTATACGATGGTCTTTGTGCACCATTGTCGAGAACATCGAGTGGAATTCTGGCCAATCCATTTAGTTCCCCCGAATCGCGGAAGCTGCAACTCGGGCATTCGAGAACGGCCTATACTATTATAGGCGATCAAAGACGAATTCCCCCCGAGAGTATGCCGAGCCGTTGAATTGGCAACATTTACCGTGCGAGCAGCCATCAACTCCCGCGACAGCCTGGACCTAACCTTGACATAAACATTCGAAGAGTCCAGCCGGGCATCATGGGCTAACTGCAGGAAATCCAGCCTTTCAAGGCTCGTTTGAGCGGCATCGAAATCCGCATTCATTCGCTCGATTTTCTCTAAGCGAGCTTGAAGTTCTGCCTCATCTAACTCGGCAAGCTCTTCCTTGGTGAGAAAGCGATCCATGGCCTTTAGTTGGCGCGCGATGGACTCGGCCTTGTGCTTGTAGAAATCTACATCACTCGGCATTGCTGCGTTCGCGACATTGGTAGGCTCAGGTGCTGCCATGTTGAGGTTTTAAAAGATTCACTCAGCACGACCGAAAAAGACACCCTGTATACGTATAAACGTGGGAACCGAAAGCAAAGGGATTACAGCTATTGCCTTTAGCTGTGCGGCTGTGCGAGCTGTCCGATTCCGCTTTGTACTCCGCTTGTGTGTATTAGTGAGTTCGCTGCACTTCCTACCGCACTGCACTGACCGAATTGTCGCGACAGAGAAATTAATAGCCAGCAATGCGTGTATGTAGGTGTATGTAAGTGTGTTTTAGCACCGAATTGTGCTTAACCGCCGAAAATTTGGTAGGGCTAACGAATGTCGATCGCGAATGATTATTAATTGACACTGCAACTCAGAGATCACGTCAGGGTCCAAATTTTATGTGGAGATAATGTTTTTTTATCCCCAATCGGCCGACTAATTATTTCGAATTAAATAAAACTCGGCGCAGAAATAAAATTACGATATGTTCTTTAATGCGTGACATCCAAATTGCAAGTGTGGCTTGCCTGCCCTTTGCATTGCCGCTCCGATCGCTAAGCGCAGCTTCGCTCGGCCGACGTCGGTAGGCAGACGCAAAGCGGAGAGAGCGAAGAGCGAGCTGGCAGAGAGCGTTTAGCAGGGCAAGCAAGCGCAAAGCTTTAACAAACAAATGAGTGACATAGACATAAGTAACAAACAAAATAAGCGGCTGAGGGCCAAAAATTAGGTGCTATTTGGCAAGCAGCTAATCGGCTGGGTTCTGCTCCGAACACTCACTATAAAACGTATATCTCAAAATTTCGCCCCACCCCCTTCCGCCTCCACAAAGGACGAAAATCTGTTTCATCCACAATATTACAGATTCGAGAAAACTAAAAACGCAGAATCATAGATAATGACCATATCTATCAGATTGCTGAATCTGGATAAGATCAGATCATTTTTATAGCCAAAAGGAACAAATCAATTTGCACTGGCTACGCAGCGCCCGACGTCACGCTCAGACTGATTTTCTGTCTCTCTCGCACGCACTCTTTGTCGTGTCGTTTAATATTAGCGGCGTCTGCCGAAGAGGAGCCATACTGACTTAGTATCGGGTATAACTGTAGAGTTGCGGTGTCCGCAGCAACTCACAACGTTCCCCCTCGTTTTTATACTCGATACTCAAAATGAGTATTGGGGTATATTAGATTTGTGGTAAAAGTGGATGTGTGTAACGTCCAGAAGGAATCGTTTCCGACCCCATAAAGTATATATATTCTTGATCAGCATCAATAGCCGAGTCGATTGCGCCCTGTCTGTCTGTCTGTCTGTCTGTCTGTCCGTCTGTCCGTCTGTCCGTCTGTCCGTCCGACCGTCTGTCCGTCCCCTTCAGCGCCTAGTGCTCAAAGACTATAAGAGCTAGAGCAGCGATGTTTTGGATCCAGACTTCTGTGTTATGTCACTGCTACAAAAATATTTCAAAACTTCGCCCCGCCCACTTCCGCCCCCACAAAGGACGAAAGTCTGTGGCATCCACAATTTTAAATATATGAGAAAACCAAAACCCTAGAATTGTAGAGAATGACCATATCTTTAAGACTGCGGAATCTGAATTGGATCGTATTATTATTATAGCCAGCATCAAGAAAACAATTTCATTTTTTCTCGCCCTGTCTCTCTCTAACACACACGTAGCATAGCCGGCTTTGCTTAGAGTAAAACATTAGCGCCTAGATCTCAGAGACTATAAAAGCTAGAGCAACCAAATTTGGTATCCACACTCCTTATATATCGGACCGAGACGAGTTTGTTTCAAAATTTCGCCACACCCCCTTCCGCCCCCGCAAAGGATGAAAATCTGGGGATATTCACAAATCTCAGAGACTATTAAGGCTAGAGTAACCAAATTTGGTATCTGCACTCCTGTTAGATCTCACTTTAAAACGTATATCTCAAAATTTCGCCCCACCCCCTTCCGCCCACACAAAGGACGAAAATCTGTTGCATCCACAATATTGCACATTCGAGAAAACTAAAAACGCAGAATCATAGATAATGACCATATCTATCAGATTGCTGAATCTGGATCAGATCAGATCATTTTTATAGCCAATGGGAACAAATCAATTTGCAGTGGCTACGCAGCGCCCGACGTCACGCTCGGACTGATTTTCTGTCTCTCTCGCACGCACTCTTTGTCGTGTCGTTCAATATTAGCGGCGTCTGCCGGAGGAGAGCCATACTGACTTAGTATCGGGTATAACCGTAGAGTTGCGGTGTCCGCAGAAACTCACAACGTTCCCCCTCGTTATACCCGATACTCAAAATGAGTATTGGGGTATATTAGATTTGTGGTAAAAGTGGATGTGTGTAACGTCCAGAAGGAATCGTTTCCGACCCCATAAGGTATATATATTCTTGATCAGCAAGCTAGAGCAATCAAATTTGGTATCCACACTCCTAATATATCGGACCGAGACGAAATTGTTTCAAAATTTCGCCACACCCCCTTCCGACCCCGCAAAGGACAAAAATCTGAGGATATTCACAAATCTCAAAGACTATTAACGCTAGAGTAACCAAATTTAGTATCCGCACTCCTGTTAGATCTCACTGTGGAGATAATGTTTTTTATCCCCAATCGGCCGACTAATTATTTCGAATTAAATAAAACTCGGCGCAGAAATAAAATTACGATATGTTCTTTAATGCGTGACATCCAAATTTCAAGTGTGGCTTGCCTGCCCTTTGCATTGCCGCTCCGATCGCTAAGCGCAGCTTCGCTCGGCCGACGTCGGTAGGCAGACGCAAAGCGGAGATAGCGAAGAGCGAGCTGGCAGAGAGCGTTTAGCAGGGCAAGCAAGCGCAAAGCTTTAACAAACAAATGATTGACATAGACATAAGTAACAAACAAAATAATCGGCTGAGGGCCAAGAATTAGGTGCTATTTGGCAAGCAGCTAATCGGCTGGTTTCTGCTCCGAACATTCACCCCCCGTTGGAAGGCAAAGGCTTTCAACAGATCCATCCTGAAGGGGCAGAACCGCTATTTTTCCAACGGCCCTATTGAAGATGCTTGCTTGGGCGCAGCTGGCGGCTACGCTGGGATGATCGTCGAACGCAGCAATCGGCGCTTCTTTACGAAGGCGGCTTGTCGTGATTACGTCTTGATCATCGGGAACCTCTGTAATTGCATAGAATGGCAGGAAATTTGGCAATGTAGAAACTGTTGAAAGTTGAATTTCATTTGGCGTGGATATGTAGGTTTTTAATATATGGAAAAGTTCGCGCTGCAGTTCCTGATTCTCCGATCGCAGTTTTTCCACTTGCACCTGGCACTCGAGCAGCTGCTTCCTGCATTGCTGCTCTAAGTTTTGGTACTCCAGCGTTGTGGGTCGAATATCGTCAATAGAGATGCACGAGGAATTTTCAAAAGCGGCTAAAGCTGCACGCTTATTCCCCGAGCTATCAATGCTTCCTGATACTATCCAACCAAGTTTTGTCTCCTGCAATGTTGGCAATTGGGCTGATAGTCGAATCTGTCCGACGCACATTAAATCGAAGAACAAACCAGAACCTATCAACAGATCGATACGTTGGGGCTTGGAGAAATTAGGATCAGCTAGTTTTAGATTATTCGGCATTGGCCAATCCTTTGCGTCTACGCCGAAGTTAGGCTGCATTTCCGTAATTGAGTTGGTGACAATTGCAGCGAAGGAAGCTCGATAGCTTGCGTCCTGGGATTGTACAACTATATGTACAGACTTGCTCGAAGGTAGAATGGAATCTCCGATTCCAGAGATGTGAACATAAGACGAGCGATGATCCAACTGCAACTGATCAGCAAGTCGAGATGTTACAAAGTTTGCCTGTGATTCAGAATCCAAAATGGCACGACATTGGATAAGTGCTCCATAACGATCTGTTACATGGACGAGGGCAGTAGGTAGCAACACGTTCTGGCTAGGCTGAGATTTCTGGATCGAGGGGGGAGGGCTAAAACACCCGCTTGCTAGAAGCACAGTCGCGGCCTCTTGCTGGATCGATTCCTCGGCCGGTGAAGAGGAAGATGAAGCACCAGTTCCCGATGGAATGTGGAGTAGCGTGTGATGTTTGGCCTGGCAATGCCTGCAAAGTCCTGACCTGCACCTCTGCAATTCATGGCCTTTGTTGAGGCAGCTCAAACACAAGCGGCTCTTCTTTGCTTCTTTGTATCGTTCAAACGCAGAGAGATTCAGGAATGCCTGACATCTAGATATGTAATGCTCGGAGGAATTGCAATGGTTACATATGGGGTTAGGATGGTCGTTACTGGAGGTGATAAGGGTGACAGGTTTGTCTTCTCCCACCTGTTGACTAGGACTTGTTGCCATGGCTGATCCCAAATTCTCCAGCATCCGACATCTCGCTTCCAAAAATGAGGCCATGCTTGACCACCGAGGCAATCCTGACGTCGGCAAGTTCTCTTCCCATTTCTCCTTTGTTTTGTGGTCCAGTTTCGTGCCTATGATGAAGATCAGCAACCCATCGGATATCTCCTGCGGGGTCGCCAAGGTCTGAAGTGCACGCAAGTGCGAATTGATTTTGTCGCTGAGCGCGCGCAAGCCGATAGCCGAGCCCTTCTCCACCCCTTGCAACCCGAAAATAGCCTTGACGTGTGCCTGAAAATGTAACAGTTTATTATCGAATCGCAACATTAGTAAATTCAACGCCTTGTCGTAATTCTCCTCAGAAAGTTCCAAGGAACGAATCGTATCCAGCGCAGCACCATCTAGACATCCACGAAGATATTGGAATTTTTCGATGATTGGTATACGATGGTCTTTGTGCACCATTGTCGAGAACATCGAGTGGAATTCTGGCCAATCCATGTAGTTCCCCCGAATCGCGGAAGCTGCAACTCGGGCATTCGAGAACGGCCTATACTATTATAGGCGAACAAAGACGAATTCCCCCCGAGAGTATGCCGAGCCGTTGAATTGGCAACATTTACCGTGCGAGCAGCCATCAACTCCCGCGACAGCCTGGACCTAACCTTGACATAAACATTCGAAAAGTCCAGCCGGGCATCATGGGCTAACTGCAGGAAATCCAGCCTTTCAAGGCTCGTTTGAGCGGCATCGAAATCCGCATTCATTCGCTCGATTTTCTCTAAGCGAGCTTGAAGTTCTGCCTCATCTAACTCGGCAAGCTCTTCCTTGGTGAGAAAGCGATCCATGGCCTTTAGTTGGCGCGCGATGGACTCGGCCTTGTGCTTGTAGAAATCTACATCACTCGGCATTGCTGCGTTCGCGACATTGGTAGGCTCAGGTGCTGCCATGTTGAGGTTTTAAAAGAGTCACTCAGCACGACCGAAAAAGACACCCTGTATACGTATAAACGTGGGAACAGAAAGCAAAGGGATTACAGCTATTGCCTTTAGCTGTGCGGCTGTGCGAGCTGTCCGATTCCGCTTTGTACTCCGCTTGTGTGTATTAGTGAGTTCGCTGCACTTCCTACCGCACTGCACTGACCGAATTGTCGCGACAGAGAAATTAATAGCCAGCAATGCGTGTATGTAGGTGTATGTAAGTGTGTTTTAGCACCGAATTGTGCTTAACCGCCGAAAATTTGCTGGGGCTAACGAATGTCGATCGCGAATGATTATTAATTGACACTGCAACTCAGAGATCACGTCGGGGTCCAAATTTTATGTGGAGATAATGTTTTTTATCCCCAATCGGCCGACTAATTATTTCGAATTAAATAAAACTCGGCGCAGAAATAAAATTACGATATGTTCTTTAATGCGTGACATCCAAATTGCAAGTGTGGCTTGCCTGCCCTTTGCATTGCCGCTCCGATCAGTAAGCGCAGCTTCGCTCGGCCGACGTCGGTAGGCAGACGCAAAGCGTAGATAGCGAAGAGCGAGCTGGCAGAGAGCGTTTAGCAGGGCAAGCAAGCGCAAAGCTTTAACAAACAAATGAGTGACATAGACATAAGTAACAAACAAAATAAGCGGCTGAGGGCCAACAATTAGGTGCTATTTGGCAAGCAGCTAATCGGCTGGGTCCTGCTCCGAACACTCACTATAAAACGTATATCTCAAAATTTCGCCCCACCCCCTTCCGCCTCCACAAAGGACGAAAATCTGTTTCATCCACAATATTACAGATTCGAGAAAACTAAAAACGCAGAATCATAGATAATGACCATATCTATCAGATTGCTGAATCTGGATCAGATCAGATAATTTTTATAGCCAAAAGGAACAAATCAATTTGCACTGGCTACGCAGCGCCCGACGTCACGCTCAGACTGATTTTCTGTCTCTCTCGCTCAGACTGATTTTCTGTCTCTCTCGCAAGCACTCTTTGTCGTGTCGTTTAATATTAGCGGCGTCTGCCGGAGAGGAGCCATACTGACTTAGTATCGGGTATAACTGTAGAGTTGCGGTGTCCGCAGCAACTCACAACGTTCCCCTCGTTTTTATACCCGATACTCAAAATGAGTATTGGGGTATATTAGATTTGTGGTAAAAGTGGATGTGTGTAACGTCCAGAAGGAATCGTTTCCGACCCCATAAAGTATATATATTCTTGATCAGCATCAATAGCCGAGTCGATTGCGCCCTGTCTGTCTGTCTGTCTGTCTGTCTGTCCGTCTGTCCGTCTGTCCGTCTGTCCGTCCGACCGTCTGTCCGTCCCCTTCAGCGCCTAGTGCTCAAAGACTATAAGAGCTAGAGCAACGATGTTTTGGATCCAGACTTCTGTGTTATGTCACTGCTACAAAAATATTTCAAAACTTCGCCCCGCCCACTTCCGCCCCCACAAAGGACGAAAGTCTGTGGCATCCACAATTTTAAATATATGAGAAAACCAAAACCCTAGAATTGTAGAGAATGACCATATCTTTAAGACTGCGGAATCTGAATTGGATCGTATTATTATTATAGCCAGCATCAAGAAAACAATTTCATTTTTTCTCGCCCTGTCTCTCTCTAACACACACGTAGCATAGCCGGCTTTGCTTAGAGTAAAACATTAGCGCCTAGATCTCAGAGACTATAAAAGCTAGAGCAACCAAATTTGGTATCCACACTCCTAATATATCGGACCGAGACGAGTTTGTTTCAAAATTTCGCCACACCCCCTTCCGCCCCCGCAAAGGATGAAAATCTGGGGATATTCACAAATCTCAGAGACTATTAAGGCTAGAGTAACCAAATTTGGTATCTGCACTCCTGTTAGATCTCACTTTAAAACGTATATCTCAAAATTTCGCCCCACCCCCTTCCGCACCCACAAAGAACGAAAATCTGTTGCATCCACAATATTGAGGATACGAGAAAACTAAAAAAGCAGAATAATAGATAATGATCATATCTATCAGATTGCTGAATCTGGATCAGATCAGATCATTTTTATAGCCAAAAGGAACAAAGCAATTTGCACTGGCTACGCAGCGCCCGACGTCACGCTCAGACTGATTTTCTGTCTCTCTCGCACGCACTCTTTGTCGTGTCGTTCAATATTAGCGGCGTCTGCGGGAGGAGAGCCATACTGACTAAGTATCGGGTATAACTGTAGAGTTGCGGTGTCCGCAGCAACTCACAACGTTCCCCCTCGTTATACCCGATACTCAAAATGAGTATTGGGGGATATTAGATTTGTGGTAAAAGTGGATGTGTGTAACGTCCAGAAGGAATCGTTTCCGACCCCATAAAGTATATATATTCTTGATCAGCATCAATAGCCGAGTCGATTGAGCCCTGTCTGTCTGTCCGTCCGTCCGGCTGTCCGTCTGTCCGTCCCCTTCAGCGCCTAGTGCTAAAAGACTATAAGAGCTAGAGCAACGATGTTTTGGATCCAGACTTCTGTGATATGTCACTGCTACAAAAATATTTCAAACCTTCGCCCCGCCCACTTCTGCCCCCACAAAGGACGAAAATCTGTGGCATCCACAATTTTAAAGATATGAGAAAACCAAAAACATATAACTGTAGAGAATGGCCATATCTTTAAGACTGCGGAATCTGAATTGGATCGTATCATTATTATAGCCAGCATCAAGAAAACAATTTAATTTTGTCTTGCCCTGTCTCTCTCTAACACACACGTAGCATAGGCGGCTTTGCTTAGAGTAAAACATTAGCGCCTAGATCTCAGAGACTACAAAAGCTAGAGCAACCAAATTTGGTATCCACACTCCTAATATATCGGACCGAGACGAGTTTGTTTCAAAATTTCGCCACACCCCCTTCCGCCCCCGCAAAGGACGAAAATCTGGGGATATTCAAAAATCTCAGAGACTATTAAGGCTAGAGATCTAGGACCTTTGGAAGCTTTAAGCTTTAGCGCAGATCAGCGGCAGCAGGTGCTTCACACCTATGCGACTGTGATTAGTTACCCTTACTTTTTGCATTAATACGAAAACAACAAAAATGAAGATCTTACTATAAAACGTGTATCTCAAAATTTCGCCCCACCCCCTTCCGCCCACACAAAGGACGAAAATCTGTTGCATCCACAATATTGCACATTCGAGAAAACTAAAAACGCAGAATCATAGATAATGACCATATCTATCAGATTGCTGAATCTGGATCAGATCAGATCATTTTTATAGCCAATGGGAACAAATCAATTTGCAGTGGCTACGCAGCGCCCGACGTCACGCTCAGACTGATTTTCTGTCTCTCTCGCACGCACTCTTTGTCGTGTCGTTTAATATTAGCGGCGTCTGCCGGAGGAGAGCCATACTGACTTAGTATCGGGTATAACCGTAGAGTTGCGGTGTCCTCAGCAACTCACAACGTTCCCCCTCGTTTTTGTTGTTAAGAGGCCTTAAGCCCACGAAAAGCTCAAGACCTTTGGAAGCTTTAAGCTTTAGCGCAGATCAGCGGCAGCAGGTGCTTCACACCTATGCGACTGTGATTAGTTACCCTTACTTTTTGCATTAATACGAAAACAACATCTGTTTTTCAGATCATACATATTATTCATATTATTTAAAATTATTATTCCTATATTGTTAATTCTCTTATTGTCCTAGCTTATACCAAAGACTATACAATACTGTATACAATATACAATACAATATACAATACTGTATAGTCTTTGGTTATTGCAAAATCATAACTTTTTCTTTATTTGGATTGAGGCAATCTAGAAAATTAAAGACTTTGGGGTTGGCTTGTTATATAAGAAAACTTTTTATGGTTTCGCAAACTTTCACTAGCCCAACAAAACACAAGGAAATCCTCTGTTTATACCCGATACTCAAAATGAGTATTGGGTTATATTAGATTTGTGGTAAAAGTGGATGTGTGTAACGTCCAGAAGGAATCGTTTCCGACCCCATAAAGTATATATATTCTTGATCAGCATCAATAGCCGAGTCGATTGAGCCCTGTCTGTCTGTCCGTCTGTCCGTCCGTCCGTCCGTCCGTCCGTCCGTCCGTCCCCTTCAGCGCCTAGTGCTCAAAGACTATAAGAGCTAGAGCAACGATGTTTTGGATCCAGACATCTGTGAAATGTCACTGCTACAAAAATATTTCAAAACTTTGCCCCGCCCACTTCCGCCCCCACAAAGGACGAAAATCTGTGGCATCCACATTTTTAAAGATACGATAAAACCAAAAATGCAGAATCGTAGAAGATGACTATATGTTCTAGAGTGTAAAATCTCAACCAGATCGTATAATTATTATAGCCAGAATCAAGAAAAGAATTTCATTCTTTCTCGCTCTGTCTCTCTCTAACACACAGGTTTCATGGTCGGCTTTGCCAATTGCAAAATATGAGTTCAAGGATCTCAGAACCTATAAAAACAAGAGCAACCAAATTTGGTATCCACACTCCTGTGATATCGGACCTTGACCGTTTCGTGTCCAAATTTCGCCCCACCCCCTTCCGCCCCCACAAAGGACGAAAATCTGTTGCATCCACAATATTGCACATTCGAGAAAACTAAAAACGCAGAATCATAGATAATGACTATATCTATCAGATTGCTGAATCTGGACCAGATCGGATCATTTTTGTAGCCAAAAGCAAGAAATCAATATGCAGTGGCCACGCAGCGCCCGACGTCACGCTCAGACTGATTTTCTGTCTCTCTCGCACGCACTCTTTGTCGTGGGGGTCAATATTAGCGGCGCCTGCCGCAGGAGAGCCATACTGACTTAGTATCGGGTATAACTGTAGAGTTGCGGTGTACGCAGCAACTCACAACGTTCCCCCTCGTTTATGTTTACAGTCGTGAAGCTTTCGAGAATCTCGATAGAATATACGCTAATAGATTAAAGGTTATTCTTTTGAAGGATTTATGGCTTAACTTTAGTTCAAATCCCAGCAGGATACCGACTTTTTCTTACGGTTATCCGAAAACTCACCCATCTTTAATCTTGTGTTTCTCCTTCTTCAAATCAAACAACTTATCTTTGCTGCAGTTTGCGCTTCCTCTGCCATCCTCAGAAAGTGAAAGTAAATAAGTGAGTGTGTATTTTGGTCGAATGGCCAGTTTGGGAGAGCAGGAGGAGTCGCTGACGGGGCTCCAGGATGGGGGAGATTCGACAGTTGGCTCTGAGCAGCTGCTGCTCACAAGAGCACAAAGGAGCAGGAGCGCGCAACGGGTAGCAGGCGAAGCCAAGGGCGACAACCAATATGACAGATAAGAGAGTCGATTCCAGTACCAGGTCCGCAAAGTATATGAAACGAGGAACCGTCAGCAGTAGCAGTGGCAGTAGTAGAAACAGAAACAGAAGCTGAAACAGAAACATAAACTGTTTCAATGTCATTTCATAAATGGCCCGATAGGAAAAGAAACAGCAATGCCATTGCCAATACCAATACCACCAGCAACGGAAAAACGCAATGAAATAAATACAAATGAAAATGAAAAGCCCTCAAAGCCTTTTCCCTGTGTCTGCCCGCATGGACGCTGTCGACCAAATATTGGCTTGGCTCGACTCTGCCTGTTCTGTGGCTGTTGTTAATGCTTTTGAGGTGTGTTTCCAGTGTTTGGCCAGCAGGAGAGCTGAAAGAGCAAGGCAAACTGAGGTAAGAAAAACCCCAAACTGCCATCATTGTGGTTACATAAAGGTCCATTACTCAAAACGGACAGTTGGTGGCAGACAGGGCGGAGGAACTTTATGGAATTGGCATTGAAAATATGACAAGTCTCGTGCCAATCTAAAATAGTTACAAGTTCTTCAAGTTGTACAGCCTCGACCACCCTGTCATCTAGTCAGGCAGCGCCATTAAACCGATTAACGAACTCTATTTGCCTCGCCATACCTACCGCTCACCCGCAGATGTAAGTACGGGTATGTACATGGATGTTGGCTCAATTGTGCAACCATCCATTGGCGTGATGATGGCCGAGTATTGTAGCGGGTGTGCAATTTGAGAAGGCGGCAAGACACTCAACACGATGATGGCACACAGGGCGGCAGGGCGAAATGGGACAGAGACAAAGAGTGGGACGGGACGGACCTCCAGAACAAACAGCAAAAGTGCGGGGAGCTCTCTCTCTGTGTCTGTCTGTCCGTTGGTTCTCCGGGACATTCCGCTTAGTCAAATTTTTTTTTGCGCCATCGACAGTTGGGAAAAAAACGCGTTCGCAGTCGGCAGCTTAGCTCTCCAGCAAGTAACTCTCCAGCAATACATAAAATACAAGAAAATAGACTGAAACGAGGGGGATCGTTGTGAGTTGCTGCGGACACCGCAACTCTACAGTTATACCCGATACTAAGTCAGTGTGGCTCTCCTCCGGCAGACGCCGCTAATATTAAACGACACGACAAAGAGTGCGTGCGAGAGAGACAGAAAATCAGTCTGAGCGTGACGTCGGGCGCTGCGTAGCCAGTGCAAATTTATTTGTTCCTTTTGGCTATAAAAATTATCTGATCTGGTCCAGATTCAGCAATCTGATAGATATGGTCGTTATCTATGATTCTGCGTTTTTAGTTTTCTCGAATGTGCAATATTGTGGATGCAACAGATTTTCGTCCTTTGTGGGGGCGGAAGGGGGTGGGGCGAAATTCTGAGATATACGTTTTATAGTGAGATCTAACAGAAGTGCGGATACCAAATTTGGTTACTCTAGCCTTAGTAGTCTCTGAGATTTGTGGATGCCCCAGATTTTCGTTCTTTGCGGTGGCGGAAGGGGGTGTGGCGAAATTTGGACACGAAACGGTCAAGGTCCGATATCACAGGAGTGTGGATACCAAATTTGGTTGCTCTGGCTCTTATAGGTTCTGAGATCCTTGAACTCATATTTTGCAATTGGCAAAACCGACCATGAAACCTGTGTGTTAGAGAGAGACAGAGCGAGAAAGAATGAAATTGTTTTCTTGATTCTGGCTATAATAATTATACGATCTGGTTGAGATCTTACATTCTAAAACATATAGTCATCCTCTACGATTCTGCGTTTTTGGTTTAATTGTATCTTTAAAAATGTGGATGCCACAGATTTTCGTTCTTTGTGGGGGCGGAAGTGGGCGAGGCGAAGTTTTGAAATAGTTTTGTAGCAGTGACATATCACAGAAGTCTGGATACAAAACATCGTTGCTCTAGCTCTTATAGTCTTTGAGCACTAGGCGCTGAAGGGGACGGACGGACGGACAGACGGACAGACGGACGGACGGACAGACGGACAGACAGACATGGCTCAATCGACTCGGCTATTGATGCTGATCAAGAATATATATACTTTATGGGGTCGGAAACGATTCCTTCTGGACGTTACACACATCCACTTTTACCACAAATCTAATATACCCCAATACTCATTTTGAGTATCGGGTATAAATATTTGATTAAGAATGGATCTAAGAATAAGGTGAAAATTCCCCTAATCGGTTCCCAAGAGGTTCTAGTATCCTCGATTTAAACAGTGCAATCGGCCTGCATTTAAAGTTCTTTGAAAATATACATATATGTATGTACATACATACATATGTATCATCCTCACCGCAATATGCTGATTATTATTGTATTATTGTTGTGTGCATGTGTGTAACGTGGAATTTCATAAATTTTTGAACACTTCTGGAAATCTGATAGTATATTTTTAAGAAGTAAACACTAAGCGGCTTTTGGACCATAAAAAACAGTTGGAAAATACCAAATCGCATGATTACTGGTATTTGTGGACGTTGTTGGTGGACCTTTTGGTACCTGGACTCTAATTGAGGGAATGAACACTTAAAAAGTTGTAAGCTGACGCCATGAAAACGTTTATCGTTCAAACAGTATTGGTAAGCAGCTATGGCCAGGCAGGGATATCGAGGACTGCTGTTCCATTAAACCAGAAAAAGCCGTTTGGCCACATGGATCCCCTTTCAAATTTTGATTGTTACTTTAGGGGAAAAACATTCTAATGGACGAAGAAAAACTTATAGTATCTTATCACTCGATTGATTCGAAGGTTTACCCTTTCACGTTATCACTTATTGGTTATTGATACTCGCAATGGGCGAAAAACAAACTACTCGGACTGCTCCAATGGTTTGGGTAGTTTGTTATTTATTTGATTGTGATTTGGACGGTAACGTGGGAAATTATGCAAATTGCGGTGCAGATTGAATGGCCATAAACTCTGATGCCTGTCGAGGGTAGGGTGGAGCGAGGAGAGGTTGCGGTTGTCTCCCTCTTCCGCACGAAACTCCTGACTGTACTGATCTGTACTGCTTTGTTCTGCTTTGTACTGCTTTGTTCTGGCTGTGTTTTGTCCGCTCCTTTGTTTTACAGTTGCCCTCCGCTATGGATGAGAGACCCTCATCAATATGGAAATCCACTTGTCGATTGTCGATTGTTTACCGAACGCTTTAGCTGACGTGTTTGATATTTTATAATATTATATTATAAATTATCCTCTCCTCTGAGATTTGTGGATGTCCCAGATTTTCGTCCTTTGCAGGGGCGGAAGGGGGTGTGGCGAAATTTGGACACGAAACGGTCAAGGTCTGATATCACAGGAGTGTGGATACCAAATTTGGTTGCTCTAGCTTTTATAGTCTCTGAGATCTAGGCTACGTGTGTGTTAGAGAGAGACAGGGCGAGAAAAAATGAAATTGTTTTCTTGATGCTGGCTATAATAATAATACGATCCAATTCAGATTCCGCAGTCTAAAAGATATGGTCATTCTCTACGATTCTGCGTTTTTGGTTTTCTCGTATCTTTAAAATTGTGGATGCCACAAATTTTCGCCCTTTGTGGGGGCGGAAGTGGGCGGGGCAAAGTTTTGAAATATTTTTGTAGCAGTGACATATCACAGAAGTCTGGATTCACAACATCGTTGCTCTAGCTCTTATAGTCTTTGAGCATTAGGCGCTGAAGGGGACGGACAGACGAACGGACAGACAGACATGGCTCAATCGACTCGGCTATTGATGCTGATCAAGAATATATGTATATACTTTATGGGGTCGGAAACGATTCCTTCTGGACGTTACACACATCCACTTTTACCACAAATCTAATATACCTCAATACTCATTTTGAGTATCGGGTATAAAAACAGCTTGACGTCGATATGCGCATGCGCGCAGCTTCTGCCCAAAAACTAACGGCTTTAATGGCTGTTTTCACTGTTATCAACGTTGTTTTTGTTGTTGCTTTAGGCTAAATTTGGAGAACAATCAAAGTGGAAGTGCTGAAAGTGGAAGTACTAGAAGGGGAAGTACTAAAAGTGGAAGTGAATTGTGATAAAATACAACGAAGAAGAAAGAGAAGGCGCAGACGAAGACGAAGAAGAGGAGGCTCCCGCTATTTGTATGCGACATTTTAAAGTCAAAGCCATGGTGCAATCATTGTATATAGCAGCCATAACGGGCCAGCAAACAGATGCGGTAAAACAGCATGAAAATACGTGTGTGTGTTTATGTGTATGTAAAGATGATTACACTGAGAGAAAAGAATCAACAGGTGTGCAGAAATCGAAAAAAAAGTATTGGAATCGAATATTCTCAAGAATATTCTCCCAAAGAAATACAGTAAAATATTTCTTAGAGGGCAGTTTCGTTAGGCACTAACATAGTTTACTTTCTTTATCTATTTACGAGACATACAAGTGTACATCCCTTTTTGAGCGATGTACACTCGATGTATTGTCCCAATCTTTGTAATCGTATTACATTCCCTATACACTCTACCTGCTAACTCCATGGCTGTCCGGCTTCTAGACGTTTAAATACTGGAACGTGACAAAAATAAATATAATTAAATATTGTTCAATAAAGACTTTTGTTGCCTTACAACGTGTTCAGGCCAGCCGTAAACAATTTCCGCGCACTGTGCCAACTCCGTGCGCCCCGGTCCCAACTCGCTCTCACGCGCTCGGAGGGGCGCTCGGATCCACTATCCACGATCCACACGGCGCTCACGGCAGAAAAAGCACCATAAGGCATAGAGTTAAGCAGTTACGATTTCACCCCCGCTTCAGACGGCCGATCTACCGCGCGACCATCCAACCAAATACACACACATAATTTTATATATACCACTAAACATAACGGTTTTCATTTCTTATGACGGCTACAGCAATTGCGTTGTGGGAGAGTTGAGCTTCGATCCGCCCCACTACAACCATTGTTCCTTCGAGCCGGATCTTCGCCTTCCCCATAAGGAGAAGCTCACCCCAGCCAGCATCGGCGGATCGCTCCAAGTTCAAGATAAGTACTCTTCGATTGTGCCTAACAACAGTGCAGTGATTTTGTGCGAGTTTTCCATCCCAGTCCGAGTTCCCGTGGCATATGTACATATGTATGTATTTATTTCTCGCTCTAGCTCCAAATTAAACCATACTTCGTTCTGCCAACGGTTGTGGCTTCCTACTTCTCCAAAGGTTTAATTTGATCCGAGCTAACTCCTGCGTTCAGCTTCCCATCCAGTGTAAATAATATTCTTACCTCTCCAGCTACCAGCTGAGCTTTCGTTGCTAACATACATACATACATACATGTATGTACACATCGCAACGCAATCCAAGCGGCTGGCAACAAACATAAAGGCATATTCTTCCAATTATTTTTGTGGTTTATTCCGTGCATGGTCAACGTTCCATAGTTTGTCGGTTTTATAAGGAAATAAAATAACAAATCACTGCGCCTCCTTATTTAACTAATTATACTACCAACAAAATAACGATCCATACATACTGCACATACATATGTATGTATTTATCTTACATATCTATACGTACGCATTTTAAATTAGCATATTCTTGCACATCTATATAATATACATATTGTATATAAAACGGTTATCCACCGTCTTACCCGTTGTTTGACATCTCTTCAACCCAAGCCGCGGTACATAGCACTTACAGCCATACATACACACATACAAGCAGCAGCAGCGGTGCATTCTTTTCGTTTTTTATACCCGATACTCAAAATGAGTATTGGGGTATATTAGATTTGTGGTGAAAATGGATGTGTGTAACGTCAGAAGGAATCGTTTCCGACCCCATAAAGTATATATATTCTTGATCAGCATCAATAGCCGAGTCGATTGAGCCATGTCTGTCTGTCCGTCCGTCCGTCTGTCCGTCTGTCCGTCCCCTTCATCGCCTAGTGCTCAAAGACTATAAGAGCTAGAGCAAAGATGTTTTGGATCCAGACTTCTGTGATATGTCACTGCTACAAAAATATTTCAAAACTTCGCCCCGCCCACTTCCGCCCCCACAAAGGACGATAATCTGTGGCATCCACAATTTTTAAGATATGAGAAAACCAAAAACGCAGAATCGTAGAGAATGACCATACCTTTTAGATTGCAGAATCTGAATTGGATCGTGTTATTATTATAGCCAGCATCAAGAAAACAATTTCATTTTTTCTCGCCCTGTCTCTCTCTAACACACACGTAGCATAGGCGGCTTTGCTTAGAGTAAAACATTAGCGCCTAGATCTCAGAGACTACAAAAGCTAGAGCAACCAAATTTGGTATCCACACTCCTAATATATCGGACCGAGACGAGTTTGTTTCAAAATTTCGCCACACCCCTTCCGCCCCCGAAAAGGACTAAAATCTGGAGATATTCAAAAATCTCAGAGACTATTAAGGCTAGAGTAACAAAATTTGGTATCCGCACTCCTGTTAGATTTTACTATAAAACGTGTATCTCAAAATTTCGCCCCACCCCCTTCCGCACCCACAAAGGACTAAAATCTGTTGCATCCACAATATTGCAGATTCGAGAAAACTAAAAACGCAGAATCATAAATAATGACCATATCTATCAGATTGCTGAATCTGGATCAGATCGGATCATTTTTGTAGCCAAAAGCAAGAAATCATTTTGCAGTGGCCGCGCAGCGCCCGACGTCACGCTCAGACTGATTTTCTGTCTCTCTCGCACGCACTCTTTGTCGTGTCGTTTAATATTAGCGGCGTCTGCCGGAGGGGACCCATACTGACTTAGTATCGGGTATAACTGTAGAGTTGCGGTGTCCGCAGCAACTCACAACGTTCCCCTCGTCGTTTTTCTTTTCGCTTTCGCTTCTCCACCGTTTGCCTGCGTTGTAGTTGTTGGGAGAATATTTTTCGGTGCCGCGCTTGACTGTAACGGAACGCCAAGTGACGCGCTACCCTGCATTTCGAGAGTATATTTTTTTTCAACCGTAGTTTAATCGTAGTATTCATATCTATATATTCCGGCCACGGTGTACTATTTCCATAATTTAAATACTCGCAATAAATTCCACCAAAACCACATCCCACGGTTCGTAGTTCTGAAATTCCACGTCGCCATTTCCGCTCACCTAGGCTGGCGAAAATCCTCTAGCTGAACCCTCCGCGAGGGTGCCGGCTGGGCAATGGACACTGCATTACCCGGGACAAGGGTAATGCACTGTCGCTTGCTCTGTCCGGGGTAATGCAGTGTCTAGCTAAGGCTATGGTCCGGCGTCTTCCCGATTCAAAGTCGGGGAACCGAACCAGGGCCATGGCTAGAGGTGCCTGGCGGTCAGGCCTAAAACGCTAGGGGGTGGTCCCCCCGAAAAATATTAACCAGTATGGACCCTCGGGCCAAATATGGAGGCGAAGAAGGATAAAGCACGGGTTGGGATGTCAACCCAAACGTCGGTGGGAAGCGTGACTGCTACCCCCGGCGGGCCCGGGGAGGAGCAATCCTCTCTGCGTGTCGCCAGCGGTCACACCTCAGACTTGGCGGGAGCAGGCCAAGTCAGTTGTAAAGCTACTGCCACAACAACAACAACAAAAACAACTCACTCCGCAGCCTGCAAGTTGAGCCGCACAGATGCCGTAGTCGACACAGACACGGATCTGGAGAGCGTGCTCTCTATGAACAGGACGGAGGAAGAGAGCCTTCTCCGCTCCCCGGAACCAGGCACCAGCTCCCTGCGTAGGGAAGGGCCGAAGCGTTCCAAGGAGGGGATGAAGGCCAAAGCACAATACAAAGCGGCCCTCAATATCAAAAGCCGGCTGCAAGGTAAAGTAGACATCTGCCAGGAGGAGAAGGTCAAGCTAGCCTGGGCCGAGCAGCGAGTAGAGGAGGGCCGACTACATTACGCCCAGATGCCACAGATGAGGGCGTCGAATGGCGAATATGCCAATAAGGTGGAGGAGATGATGGCCACCAAGAGGCAACGCTCGACTGAGAGTGCCATTAAAGACACTCCGGCGAGCAAGCGGCAACGCGGGCCCAAGAGTGCAGCCCCTCCACCGAAAGTGGCCAAGAAGCCATCGAAATCGAACGCGAAGGTCAGCGATGTGACCAAACGACATTTGATCGTGGCACTCATCGACCGGAGCGAGGAAAACGGCAAGATGTCAGCGGCACAGTGGAAGCTTGTGCACGCGCGTCTCGTCGACGCACTGTTTGCACACATGGAAGAAGACCCCGCGGCCCCTATGCCCACGTTCGATGGTGCTGGGTGGCTAAATGGGGTTAAGATCCTAAAGTGCAACGACGATCCAACCCTAAGGTGGCTGACGCGTACGGTCTGCCAACTGGAGGCGATGTGGGAGGGGGCCAAGCTGGAGGTTGTGGACCGGGAGCTTATCCCGTCCAAGCCTAAGGCGAAGGTACTCTTCCCCATCACAATCCAGGGAGACCGAGCGCTGAAGCTCCTTCAGCGGCAAAACGCGGACGTGCCATCGACCGATTGGAGGATCCTACACATTGGTAGCCCACTACCCAACGAGGGGGGCCAATGTGTGATCCTTCAAATAAACAAGGAGGCAGAGGATCTGCTGTATCCCAAGTTCGGGAAGATGGCGTGGGGCATGGGTAGCGTCTACCTGCGCCTCAAAAAGCGCCACCCTGAGGACAAGGACGCGCATACCCTGCAGGTAGGCGAGGTGGAAAAGGACTTAGGTCTCGAGTCCATCGTGGAGGCCGCCCAGGGTCTTGCGCTTGAGGACGAAGACGAGGAAGACGGTGACCTGACGTTAGTAGTCAACCCGTCGGATGCAAGTGAGCCAGCCACCCATGCTGAGTGTGCTGCAGCTAAACTTGCATAAAAGCAAGGTAGCGTCGGCGGAGCTCCTCATCGCCATGGAGCAAGGGCTCGCCGACATAGCTCTAGTCCAGGAGCCCTGGATTGCTACAGGCAATTCAGTGGCCGGACTAAAGTCCTCAAATCACAACCTGTTCTACGCAACATCGGTAAGCAGGAACAGAACCGTCGTACTCGTACGAAAGGGAATCCATGCTTACCTTATGTCTCATTACAGCACGGATGACCTGACGGTTGTGATGCTGGAAAGCAAGGAAAAGCGCCTTCTGGTGGCTTCCTGCTACATGGCTCACGACAGACCCGCACCACCCGACGAACTCAGGAGCCTGGTGACAGAAGCCGGCACCAAAAACTATCAACTCGTCCCCACAATGTGTGGGGAAGCACCGACATCAATGATAGAGGTGAGTCACTCTTAGACTTTATACTTTATACTAATCTATATATAGCAAACGTCGGGGAGGAGCACACCTTCGTGGGTCCGACTTCATCCAACGTGCTAGACCTAACACTAGCAACGGGAAACAGTACTACGGTATCTAGCTGGAGGGTCCTTGAAAGACCCTCCTTCTCAGATCACAAGTACATTCAGTTTAAGTGCGACTTCAAAAATTCTTCGAAGGTAAAAGTCTATAGAAACCCCCGGAATACAAACTGGGAAAAGTTTAAAAAGACAGTTACTTCGAAGCTCGCGAGTCCGGGCACAGTGAAATCCGCGGAGGACATAGAGAAGTCTGTAGAGACCCTATCCAACGCGTTGCTGGACGCCTACCACACATCGTGCAAACCCTCGAGGACGAAGAAGAGGTCCAAGCCACTCTGGTGGAGCCGGGATCTCTCTCTTCAAAGGGACAACCTCAAGGAATTCTTTAAGATCGCCAAACAAGCGAACGAAGGGAGCGTCTATGAGGAATACAGACTCCTACTCAGGAGCTACAAGAAGGAAATACGTAAAGCACAACGGAACTCGTGGAGGACCTTCTGCTCCAACATCGAGAAAGTACCAGAAACCGCACGGCTACGGAAGCTGCTCTCTAAGCAGCCTACCATACAAAGCCAATTAAAGCTAGATGACGGACAGTGGACAGAGGGCAGTGACGAAGCCCTAACAGCACTAATGGAGGAACCTTTCCCTGGTTGCACCGAGGTCGCTGATGCCAAAGAGCACCAGGACCTAGCAACCGAGGAACAACACCCCACAACAGATTTGTTAACCACCAAGCGAATCCACTGGGCAATAGACTCCTTTGCGGGCACAAAAGCACCAGGACTTGACGGGATATTCCCAGCCATGATGCAGGTGACCAAAGAGGCGATTACCCCATGGCTCTCCGCAATATTCACAGCTTGTATAAGTACTGGCTATATCCCTATCCAATGGAGAACCTCGAGAGTTGTCTTCCTCCCAAAGGCAGGAAAGTGCAGCCATGCGAGTCCCAAGGACTATAGACCGATAAGCCTTACCTCCTTTATATTAAAAACGCTAGAAAAGCTGCTGGGCTTACACATCAGAAATGAGGTAGGGGGACTGATGTCAACCAACCAGCATGCCTATACTAAAGGGAAATCGGTGGAGACCGCACTACATTCGGTAGTAGCTACCATTGAGAAAGCCCTTCACAATAAAAAGTATGCACTGGGAGTATTCGTGGACATCTCCGGAGCATTCAACAACGTGGCTACGGAAGCAATAACAAATTGCCTGGTAGCAACTAATACACACCCAGCAATCAACCTGTGGATAAGGAACCTCCTAGGTTGCAGACGGGTGCAATCAGAGTGGGGCACCGCTTCCATGGTGAAAGAGGCACACAGAGGCACACCCCAGGGTGGAGTCCTGTCGCCCCTCCTGTGGAATCTGGTGGTCGACGACCTCATCAAGAGATACGAAAGGAAGGCCCCAATAATAACAGCTTATGCGGACGACATAAGCATACTTATTACGGGTGTTTGCCCATCGACCCTCAGCTTACTAATGCAACGAACACTCAGGGAGATACGCGAGTGGGCGGAAGAAGTAGGACTCAGTATCAGCGCGGACAAGACGGACCTCATCCTCTTTACCAAGAAGTACAAGGTACCGATATGGACCCCCCCGAAGATCAATCAAACTAGGCTAACCCCAAAAACACAAGTCAAATACCTGGGCACAGTACTGGATAGTAAACTGGCATGGAAACCCAATGTATTGGAAAGGGTGAAGAAGGCCACCATTGCGCTTTATGCATCCAAGAAGATGCTCAGCAGCACATGGGGCCTATCTCCGGCTCTGATGCATTGGATTTACATCTCGGTGGTGCGACCAACTCTGCTGTATGGAGTCTTAGTGTGGTGGCAAGCTACTGGAAATAAAACGTATCATAAGCTTATGGAAAGGACTCAGCGACAGGCTTTGCTCTGTATTACAGGAGCGCTGAGGTCAACCCCAACAAAAGCACTCGAAACCCTACTTGGAATCGAACCCCTAGACATCCACGCCCGTCTGACTGCAGGAAAGGCAGCACAACGCCTCATCGCTTCATGAAATATGTCGCCACAAGAATACGGGCATAGTTCAATTGGAAGGGAAATGAACAGATCAACTGATTACATGACCCCCCAAACATGCCTCGACGTAAAAACAACTGCATCCTTGGGACCTGAAGACTGGAAAATCGGAAGAGACCAAACGGAGCACCTCAATATATATACGGACGGCTCCAAGATGGACGGAGGAGTAGGAGCGGGCCTATACTGTACAGACCCTGAGATAAGGCTGTCATATAAGCTACCGGACCATTGTAGCATATTCCAGGCAGAGGTTTTTGCCATCAGGAAAGCAGCAGAAGTCGCTCTTCTCACTGAAAGAGCACACGATGCGGTCAACCTATTCGTCGACAGCCAAGCGGCGATAAGCTCCATGCAGTCGTCCGCAGTCAGTTCCAGAAATGTCTTGGCGAGCAGGGAGGCACTAGATACCCTAAGCACGACAAAGTCAGTGCGGATCTACTGGATTCCCAGCCACCAGGGCATCGAAGGGAACGAGACGGCGGACGTACTAGCTAAGGAAGGCGTCGGGCTGGCGAATACGCCTGTCTCCCTCAGAACGCTGCAAAGCGATCTAGAAAAGCAGGCCGGATCACAAACCGAATGTAGGTGGAGGAGTACCACCGCCTGCAGAACCTCGAAAATCATGTGCAAGGAACGCAATGACAAACTCAGCCACTACCTGCTGCACCTACCACGGAAGGACTGCAGATTATTAGTGGGAATATTAACGGGACACTGCCTGGCTGCGGCGCATGCGACAAAGCTAGGAATCACAAACAGAGACAGGTGTAGGAAATGTGACGAACCTGGGGCAACCGAAACCCTAGAACATCTCATCTGCAACTGTCCTGCTCTCTTAAGGGCAAGGAGGAGATACCTGGATGCCTCCAAGAGGACGCCACAGCAACTACTGGCCTATGCGAAAAATACCTCGATCCTCGAGGACTTCAAAACCCACTAAACACTGCCGCGACGGTTCATACCCCCCCCCCCCCCCCCCCCCTATCCGGACAACTAAGGGCCATACTGGCCTATGTGGGGCCCCCTCTGAGGCCGTCCGGGTCAACCTAACCTTACCTTCCGCTCACCTACCTTTGCGACTCTACTACGCGTTATCGCAGATCCATCAGCAAAACATGCCCACTGTTGAGAAGAAATCTCGCAAGCAGTTTAAGCGGGTGAGTTCGCTGAGTTTGACCCATCCCCCCAGCTCCAACGGCTCAGCCACTACGCCCACATCTTCCCGTCCGGCCCCAGCTGAGCGAGGTCCGACCACGTCCAGGGCTCACGCACCACATGCCTTCGAGGATTTGTTGCTCCCCTCGGGAGTCCCTCGCACGGCTCCTAGCACTATGGCCGCCAGTTCCGCACAGTCTAAGTTTGCCTTGGCCGCAAGCAGAATGACCCGCTTCGACCAGAAGCTCAGCGCTCCAGATGCTAGCACACCAACCCGCTCGCTCTCCCAAGTCCATCGAGAACAACTCCGAAGCCTGTGGGTAAAGGTGGACGCGGAGTTCGCGGCCTGTTCGGTGACGATGGCGGAAGAGGACCCAGAGGGTGTAGCTTATGTCCAAGAGATGTACGATGACTGCTACGCGGTCTACCCGCAATGCCTGGCCGAACTGAACGATCAGCTCGAGCCCCCGACTGTCCCTCACACGCCGCAACTGGCCGTTCCGTGCCGACTTCCGGCGGTTGCCGCCTCCCTCCATGTGACACTGAAGTTTTCAGTGGGGACTACCAGCAGTGGCCCACGTTCCGAGACCTGTTCACCGCCATCTACATAGAAAACACAAGGTTGGCTCCAGTGGAAAAACTGTTCCACCTCAACAAAAAGACCAGCGGTGAAGCCCACGATATAGTGGCACAGGCTCCACTTACGAACGAGGGTTTCGCGTCCGCATGGAACGCCCTCCGTGAGCGTTTCCAAAACAAGAGGCTGATACTCAAGGCCCAGCTGAAGATCCTTTTCAGTCTGCCCCAAATCCGTACCGAGTCAGCAGCAGCGCTAAAAGAGCTCCAGAGGGCCGTCCACAAGTGCCTCACGACACTCACCCATTCCGAGGTCTCCACAGACAGCGTTTTCGCTGACGGAGTTTTAGTGTAGCTCATTTCCGCTAAGCTGCCAAAGACGACCTTAGAGCTTTGGGAGCAATCCGTGACGCACAAGTCCGAAATTCCCACCTGGCACGCCATGAACAAGTTCCTGGCGGAGCGGTACCTGTCTCTCGAAGTGACCGAGGACGACCATCCAGGCATGGAGACTCAGGCCCACTCCAGGGCGAGCATACGCACTGCAGACAATTCGAGAAGCAATCCGTTTCGGTCTCAAGGAAGTCCTTATCCTAGGAGTGCCCACTCGTTCGAGACCACAGTGAATCAAACGAGGAGCACGTGTGATCTCTGCTCCAAAGAGTATCATCCAATCCGGTTATGCCCTTACTTCCTTCAAATGCCCGCTGGCGCTCGCTCCGACTACATTAAGCAAAAGCAGCTTTGTTTGAACTGCTTTGCAAGGGGCCACCAGACACGAGCATTCCAAAGCGCCCACAATTGCATAATTTGTGGAGACCGGCACCATACGCTTCTGCACCGTAGCAATCCAGCAAACTCCAGCGAGGCGATTTCCACAACGGCACAAAATTCCTCAGCGTGGCCCGAGCTACATCTACGAGTACCAATCGTACAAAATCCAAGTTCGTCCGAAGCCCAGCCAAACGTTCAGTCATATTTCGCCTCCGGCACGAGTGCTGTCCTCCTAGGCACGGCCATCGTTAATATTTGCCACCTGGGAAAAACTTTCCACGCCCGCGCTCTGATCGACTCTGGCTCAGAGGCGACGTTCATTACAGAACGTCTTGTGGACATGATCAAATTGCCATTCCAACGTATCCAGGCACAGGTCTCCGGCCTAAATAATGCCGTATCCGCTCAGTCAAAGAAGCTCTGCAGTTTTTTCATCCGTTCTCCGACTAAGCCGGGCTTACAACTAAATGACACAGCCTACGTTATTCCGGAATTGGCCGCGAATATTCCATCGCATCCGATCTCGCAAGGGTTCTTGAGAGACCTCTCATGGGCGGATCCAACCTTCTATGAGAGTTCACAAATAGATATCCTGATTGGAGCGGATATCCTTCCGTCCATTCAGTTAAGTGGCTCACTGACCAACATCTGTGGCTCTCTCCTCGGGCAGGAGACCATTTTCGGCTGGGTACTCACAGGTCCAGTGCCTCAGGTGATGAATCAAATCTCATCGTTCTCGAGTCAAATTTCCAGACGACCTATCACACTGGTAGAAGACCGGGGTCTTTTTACGACAGCAATTTCCTTCCAGCTCCCTCCGCAGAAGTTCTCGAACGGTCTCCTGACCGACGGAAATATTTCCAAAATATGCACTGTATGAAAGCTCTACGCTCCGGTCCGAATTCAAGCCTGAACTCGAAGGTGAATCCGTCCTTAGATCAACATAGCCTCACCAGACTATGTAACCGGGCGGCAATTTCCAATGTTTAAATGTGCCTCTCACCCGTTCCAAGATCGTTACTAATGTGTCTTCGACGCCTTTATTTCAATTTAGTTCTCCGCACCAGGGAGAACCGACGTGCTCGGGAAATTGGCTCCTACCGTTGCCGAATCTGCCAAGGAGTCCATCCGCTACGGACCTACCACCAATTTCTTCTCCTGAGCCCCGAAGAGAAACTCCGAGCTGTCCTTATCAACCAGTATTGCGGGAACTGCCTGGCTCACCAACACTCCGGCAAAAACAACCACACGCTACTCCACGTACCCACGTCTCGTCGTCCGGCCCGCTCAGCCTCGGGAGCATCGTCGCCATCTAAATCGAACCTTGCAAAACGCCGCCCTCGTCGTCCAGCCCGCTCAGCCGCGACTGTACCGTCGCCATCTACATCGGCTCACGACGAACGACACACTCGTCTCCCCGCGAGCCGCCCCGTCGTAGGAACCACGGTGCCATCCACAGATTCCTCAAGAGCAACCCCCGTTTTGCGCATCCTCACGCCTATCCGACCGTGAAGCGACACTGAGTCGACGTCCTTGTCAAGTCCAGAGCGCCTTTTTTGGGATGAATCGGGTCCGGGGCGTACGCCCAGCCATAGGCCACCCCATTATACTTTGCAATCCTGCAAGAGGGGGGAAGGATGTTCAGGCCAGCCGTAAACAATTTCCGCGCACTGTGCCAACTCCGTGCGCCCCGGTCCCAACTCGCTCTCGCGCGCTCGGAGGGGCGCTCGGATCCACAATCCACGATCCACACGGCGCTCACGGCAGAAAAAGCACCATAAGGCATAGAGTTAAGCAGTTACGATTTCACCCCAGCTTCAGACGGCCGATCTACCGCGCGACCGTCCAACCAAATACACACACATAATTATATATATACCACTAAACATAACGGTTTTCATTTCTTATGACGGCTACAGCAATTGCGTTGTGGGAGAGTTGAGCTTCGATCCGCCCCACTACAAACACAACGGTTTAAGGCATTGAATTTTCAATTTCCTTAATATTCCGACGCTTGTTTACCTCAGTGTATATTAACATGTAATGTCTTTTATTGTGTGTGTGCGACGAGTATGTGACCTTCGGGTTAGAACATAGACACACAGCGGGAGGCGTGGCACTGCATTGTCATTTGCCATTGCTCTGGGCCAACGCGACGAATGAGTCATATTTTTTTGCGCTCCATCCTTTTTACGCGTTGGAAGAGTGAAAGAGATGGTTTAATGGACTAACCGCTTCCAGCGTCTGATAAGCATTTATTAGCCTGTCAATCACATCCCTTTAATGCCCGCAAGCCCAAGAGCTGTGTGTGGGAAGTGGTATAAATTCAGCGATGGGTTTTCCATAGAATATTACCATCATAATCATTTGGCTACTTTTCGACTGCAATCGTAAGCGAAATCTAGTGGCTCCCCTTAAAGACTACACATGAAGATATTTGGTGTTCCGTCTCCTTTGTCTGCGTCACAAATGTTGGCAACAATAACAAAATTTAAGCACAAAACTTGGAAGCTGTCCAACTTTTAATGCGGTTAAAAGAGAGCCACCAAAGCGCTATATACCCAGCACGAAAGCGTTTCAATTTGGCAGCAACCGTATAAACTTTCTTTAACTTTCGTTTTCATTCCTCCCCCGAACAGGAGCCCAGCAAACGGAGCAAACCGTCGGCTTTGAGGCGAACCCTGCAAACGTTGCGGCAACGTCTGACCAAACGGAATCGACCAATGCCGCCCGACTGGTTCCTGGAGAAGTTCTCGAAACGGACAAGATTGGCAAGGGCTGTCCCATGATGGACGATGCGGCCCTCTCCAGTGAAATTCGAGGCAGCAGTGCCCTTTGCAACCGTCTCTCCGTGGACCCCACACTCCAGTCCCATTACAGGGTAAGTAAGCCCAACTGTAACTCAAATACCAACTGAAATTGCATCTGCATCTGCATCTACAGTGGCTGGCTGTGGTCTCGCTGGCCGTGCTCTACAACATCATATTCGTAATGGGTCGTGCCGTCTTCTGGGAGATCAATAAGAGTGCTCCTGCGGTTTGGTACACTCTGGATTATCTCTGCGATTTCATCTATCTGCTGGATACGCTTGTTCACATGCACGAGGGTAAGTTAACTGACATCTCTCCGTGCATTGTACCTGTCGCCGCCATGTGTGTGCCACTGTGCGTGTTTGAGATTTAACTATGCAAATTTTCAGATCTGACAGCGTTAAGAATATTCAAGGGATGAAGCGAAGTTTCTTTGATTGTTACATATGCAAATGGATAACCTTGAAAGTTCTCACACATGGATTGGGGTATCGAAATGCAGACTGGAACTAGAAATACACTCAGAAATATCTGAAAATAGTATCTTGCTAAATCAATTTCAACTCTCCAAATCCGTATTAGTCGTATCTTAAGGACAATGGAAATCTATCAGGCCATCTATCATGCCAGAAGTTCGGGCTTTCGATACATTAATCTCAAATAGCCTTGGCCTTATCCCAGGGTATCCTCACATCGTACAACTAAGGTACAGAAGCATGGCTTATAAGCCCAGAGAACTGTAAAATATGCCACTGCATTAAGCTAGCAAAAGGCACACAACTGAAACAAAAGAGGAACCGCCAGTGGCGCTGGAATGTAGGAGAGGGGCGCATCTGAAAGCCTTAAGCTTAAACTATTGTCTGCTTTGTCTACCGCAGGATTTCTGGACCAGGGTCTGCTCGTACGGGATGCCTTCCGGCTGCGAAGAAACTACTTCCACACGAAAGGCTGGTACCTGGACGTGCTCTCGATGATGCCCACGGATTTGGCGTACATCTGGTGGCCGCCGGAGACTTGCAGCAGCTTGTACCTGCCGTGTCCGGTGATTGTGCGACTGAATCGACTGCTGCGCATCAACCGCCTCTGGGAGTGGTTCGACCGAACGGAGACGGCCACCGGCTATCCGAATGCCTTCCGAATCTGCAAGGTGGTGCTGGCCATCCTGGTGCTGATCCACTGGAACGCCTGCATGTACTTTGCCATCAGCTACGAGATTGGCTTCAGCTCCGACTCGTGGGTCTATAATCTGAATGACACGAGGAACAACACACTGCAGCGGCAGTACATCTACAGCTTCTACTGGTCCACTCTAACGCTGACGACCATCGGAGAGACACCCACTCCCGAGAACGATGTGGAGTATTTGTTTGTGGTGGCGGACTTTCTCGCCGGGGTCCTCATCTTTGCCACCATTGTGGGTGAGTCCGAGTTCGAGGGTAGAGGGTAGAGAGGAAAGAGGGAACCCTTTTAGATGGTTGGGTCCGGTTTATGTTTGCCTTCGGGTGAGGGTTGTTTACGCAAATCTTTCGTCTGATCGTTTAATTGGTTCCAGAGTGACATCTGGGACATCAATGCCCCACTCAACCATCCCACCATCCATCCATCCGTCCCACATTATTCATTACGCTTTCAGTTCTTATTTCCTTTCCTCAGTCCTCTTCAGTTGTGTTCAAGTTTGTTTTGTTTTGTTTGTTGGGTTGATTTGTTGCTGTCGCCTTCCGCCCGCCCTTTCTTTTTAACAAACGTGCCTTTTTATCATTTTTGTCGTTGCCCTTATCGCTGCCATTACCGTCCCGAGATGGGCAGCATTCTGTAGCAGCGGCACCAGCAGCAGCACCAGCAGATGCCAAACTTCTCCTCGACCTCATCCTGACTGTGCAAACAAATTTACTTACAATGATGAATGTCGAGTTCGTTTGGGCAGGACTCACTCTGGCATCTCCTTCACACCACACTTTTCCATCACCACTCCACTCCACTCCATTCAACTCCCACAACAGTCTGTCATGGCCACCGGAAGTGCCGCCATTAGTCGCCATTGTGCCATGTTACCCATGTGCCGGAATGGAGTCCAAAAGTGGCATGGCTGCATGGTATAGGGTATGGGTTATGCCAGCGGGGAAACGCTTGACGAACCAGTTATGAAACTGCCTTCATGAAATGCTTTCAGAAACGAGCTTCTTCCTAGTGATGTCCCGAAAGATGTCATGGTGTTGTGCAAACTTGTTACACCTTAATGCCTCGAAATGCAAAGTTATGACATTTCATCGTTCTAGCCCTTTGTTGGCTTCCTACACCCTATTTGGTGGTTCTCTTGAGAGAATTACCCTGGTGGATGATCTGGGTGTTATGTTAGACGCCAAGTTAAAGTTTTCCGAACACATTTCTGCCATGGTAAATAAGGCCATTGACGTGCTTGGGTTTATAAAGAGGTGGTCAAAGGAATTTGACGACCCCTATATAACAAAGACTCTCTATACCTCGCTTGTTCGTCCGATCTTAGAATACGGCTCCTGTGTATGGTGCCCTCAGTACAAAGTACACCAGGACCGTATAGAATCAGTACAGAAAAACTTTTTACTCTTTGCTCTGCGGGGCCCTAACTGGGATGCGGGTGTAAGACTCCCATCTTACTCTAGTAGACTACTATTAGTAAACCTCCCATCCTTAGTTAACCGTAGAAAAATGCTTGGTGTGATATTTATGCACAACTTGATCAGGGGTGACATAGACAGCCCTGATCTGTTGAGCCGCATAAACTTCACGATTCCTATTAGACTGACTATAAATTTTATACCGTTGTTCCTTCCACTTTTTAGATCGAATTATTCCTTGCACGAACCGTTTAGGGTCTTATGCTCGGATTATAATTCCCTCTACCATATTATATCCAACACTAATTCTCTTCCTCTTATTAAATTATTAATCCTTAGACACCTTTCTATTAATTAGTAACTGTAGTGGTATTTGTATTTTGATTGCATGCTTAGTTTCTTCGTAAGTTTAGTACCAATTTTCCTCGAATGTTAGTCTAATAGCTCTCTTTCTTGCATGTTCGCGTTTGGTTCGGCTACGCACCGCGCGTCATGCGGCAGCGCCCCTCGGTCGGTTGGGCGGGAGGAGGGCTGCGTTTTGCCTGGGATCCGCGCGTAACAGCCTTCTGCTGGTGTCACACGGGCCACTTGACGGTGCAGTAACTGCATCGCCTCTTGAAAGATGCAGTCATTGCATGTCAACGTCCAAAGATAATTTCGGGTTTTATATCGCTATCGGGTTAATCATTGACTGAATAAAACAACACTTTAATGCTCTTCTTTATACCTCTATCAGGTAACATCGGTTCCATGATTTCCAATATGAATGTGGCCCGCGTCGAGTTCCAGACCGCATGGATGGCGTGAAGCAGTACATGGCCTTCCGCCGCGTGGGTCATGAGTTGGAGGCGCGGGTGATCCGCTGGTTTGCGTACACCTGGTCCCAGACTGGCGCCCTGGACGAGGAACGAGTGCTGGCCGCTCTGCCGGACAAGCTGAAGGCGGAGATTGCCATCCAAGTGCACATGAACACGCTGAAACAGGTGCGCATCTTCCACGACACGGAGCCAGGCCTACTGGAGGCCCTCGTGCTCAAGCTCAAGCTGCAGGTCTTCAGCCCCGGCGACTACATCTGTCGAAAGGGAGATGTGGGCAAGGAGATGTACATCGTGAAGCGGGGCAAGCTGTCGGTGGTGGGGACAATGGAATCACAGTGTTGGCCACCCTGGGCGCCGGCTCCGTCTTCGGGGAGGTGTCCGTTCTGGAGATTGCCGGCAATCGGACGGGCGACCGACGTACCGCCAATGTCCACTCCCTGGGCTACTCGGATCTGTTCTGCCTGGCCAAGCGGGATCTGTGGGAGACGCTGGCCGACTATCCCGAGGCCCGGTCCACCCTCACCCAGCGCGGCTGCCAGCTGCTGCGTAAGGATGGACTCTTGGACGAGCAGATATTTTCGGGTGCGTTACGAGCTCTACATAACCATCCTTGTGAATTCTCTAACCCTCAATCTCCAATACAGACTCCCAGCGCGTGCATGACAGCATAGAGGGCGGCATCGAGAAGTTGGAGCTCTCCGTGGAAAACCTCAATATGCGCCTGGCCCGACTGTTGGCCGAGTACACGGCCAGCCAGGCCAAGATCAAGCAGCGACTCGCCAAGCTGGAAATGAAGTGAGTATTCCTCGAATCATGTCCTCGCTAGCTCACCCAACACACTGTGCCCTTCTCTGTGTCCCCTTTTTCAGTGGCGGTGCTGGCACATGGCGCTTGGAAAGCGAGCCCCAAACCCGAGCCCACAGCGGACGTCTCTACTCGCTGCAGCCCAAGCGGCGCCCACGTTCGCGACCCGACGCGACTGCCAGAAGTGGCGAGGCTGCCAAGTAGAACACGCTCTAAGTCCCCTAAAGACCAATCCAAACCAGACCAACCTCCGCCCCAGTGTCCGCCGGAATATAGTGATAAATGCGTTAAAGTTGCAGAAGCGAAGATAGGGACGTTTGGCCAGGGGCCAAAACTGTAGTTGAAGTCAAAGTTAGGGGCCGGTAAATCAATTTTTATACCCGATACTCAAAATGAGTATTGGGGTATATTAGATTTGTGGTAAAAGTGGATGTGTGTAACGTCCAGAAGGAATCGTTTCCGACCCCATAAAGTATATATATTCTTGATCAGCATCAATAGCCGAGTCGATTGAGCCATGTCTGTCTGTCCGTCTGTCCGTCCGTCCGTCTGTCCGTCTGTCCGTCCCCTTCAGCGCCTAGTGCTCAAAGACTATAAGAGCGAGAGCAACGATGTTTTGGATCCCGACTTCTGTGATATGTCACTGCTACAAAAATATTTCAAAACTTCGCCCCGCCCTTTTCCGCCCCCACAAAGGACGAAAATCTGTGGCATCCACAATTTTAAAGATATGAGAAAACCAAAAATGTAGAATTGTAGAGAATGACCATATCTTTAAGACAGCGGAATCTGAATTGGATCGTATTATTATTATAGCCAGCATCAAGAAAACAATTTCATTTTTTCTCGCCCTGTCTCTCTCTAACACACACGTAGCATAGGCGGGTTTGCTTAGAGTAAAACATTAGCGCCTAGATCTCAGAGACTACAAAAGCTAGAGCAACCAAATTTGGTATCCACACTCCTAATATATCGGACCGAGACGAGTTTGTTTCAAAATTTCGCCACACCTCTCTTCCGCCCCCGCAAAGGACGAAAATCTGGGGATATTCAAAAATCTCAGAGACTATTAAGGCTAGAGTAACCGAATTTGGTATCCGCACTCCTGTTAGATCTTACTATAAAACGTGTATCTCGAAATTTCGTCCCATTTGCACATTCGAGAAAACTAAAAACGCAGAATCATAGATAATGACCATATCTATCAGATTGCTGAATCTGGATCAGATCGGATTATTTTTGTAGCCAAAAGCAAGAAATCAATTTTCAGTGGCTACGCAGCGCCCGACGTCACGCTCAGTCTGATTTTCTGTCTCTCTCGCACGCACTCTATGTCGTGTCGTTTAATATTAGCGGCGTCTGCCGGAGGAGAGCCATACTGACTTAGTATCGGGTATAACCGTAGAGTTGCGGAGTACGCAGCAACTCACAACGTTCCCCCTCGTTAATTTTTATACCCGATACTCAAAATCAGTTTTGGGGTATATTAGATTTGTGGTAAAAGTGGATGTGTGTAACGTCCAGAAGGAATCGTTTCCGACCCCATAAAGTATATATATTCTTGATCAGCATCAATAGCCGAGTCGATTGAGCCATGTCTGTCTGTCCGTCTGTCCGTCCGTCCGTCTGTCCGTCTGTCCGTCCCCTTCAGCGCCTAGTGCTCAAAGACTATAAGAGCGAGAGCAACGATGTTTTGCATCCAGACTTCTGTGATATGTCACTGCTACAAGAATATTTCAAAACTTTGCCCCGAACTTAGCACTTCCGCACCCACAAAAGGCGAAAATCTGTGGCATCCACAATTTCGACGATACGAGAAAACTAAAAACGCAGAATCGTAGAAGATGACTATATCTTTTAGAATGCAAAATCTGAACCAGATCGTATAATTATTATAGCCAGAATCAAGAAAACAATTTCATTTTTTCTCGCCGTATCTCTCTCTTTGAAATTTTGAGATACACGTTTTATAGTAAGATCTAACAGGAGTGCGGATACCAAATTTGGTTACTCTAGCCTTAATAGTCTCTGAGATTTTTGAATATCCCCAGATTTTCGTTCTTTGCGGGGGCGGAAGGGGGTTTGGCGAAATTTTGAAACAAACTCGTCTTGGTCCGATATATCAGGAGTGTGGATACCAAATTTGGTTGCTCTAGCTTTTGTAGTCTCTGAGATCTAGGCGCTAATGTTTTACTCTAAGCAAAGCCGCTTATGCTACGTGTGTGTTAGAGAGAGACAGGGCGAGAAAAAATGAAATTGTTTTCTTGATACTGGCTATAATAATAATACGATTCTGCAATTCAGATTCTGCAGTCTCATATCTTTAAAATTGTGGATGCCACAGATTTTCGTCCTTTGTGGGGGCGGAAGTGGGCGGGGCGAAGTTTTGAAATATTTTTGTAGCAGTGACATATCACAGAAGTCTGGATCCAAAACATCGTTGCTCTAGCTCTTATAGTCTTTGAGCACTAGGCGCTAATAGGGACGGACAGACGGACAGACGGACAGACAGACAGGGCTCAATCGACTCGGCTATTGATGCTGATCAAGAATATATTTACTTTATGGGGTCGGAAACGATTCCTTCTGGACGTTACACACATCCATTTTCACCACAAATCTAATATACCCCAATACTCATTTTGAGTATCGGGTATAAAAAGCCCATTCGACTTCAAGTAAAACGTTAACAAAAAAGCTTACAAAGCTACCAAACAAAAACAAGGACAAACCAAACAAAACAAAAATGAAACGAACACACAAAACACAAAAAAGTATAAATGAAAATAAAATGTATTTTTATATTAGTCGTAGACACTGAACGTATGTATGATGTATGTGTATTGTATATTTGTAAGTTCAGATACAGAAGAATAAACGAGAATCGAGTCAAGTTATTCGGAATAAGCGTAAGCGTATCCGGCCTTAGTACGAGTACTCCGTCCCCATGTGCTGAGACGGATAAATGCAAATCACCTCGAGCGTCGAGCCTCCGGTTCCACTCGGATCTTTTGTGCCGGCTCTAATGACATATTCGAGTGCGTAGACAAGCCGGGAAACTGGCGAAGAAAAGGAGGAAAAGAAACAACAAAGTAAATAAATGCAGACGCATTGAGGAAAGTGACAGCGACACGCGTTGGCTTTTTAGGTGCCACATCGACTTTGTGTGCCGCGCACCTCGAGGCGTATGAGCAATGCCACAGCAAAAAAGAGGGGAGAGGAGTTGGGGTACTCAAAAGCCCCAAAAACAGGGGCTGCGGAACGACTCAGAGCCTTCCTTAGCCCCCTTTAAAATCATTCGGGCACGGCATGGGCCACGTGAGTGGAGCTGATTTCATCAACGACGGGCTGCCTGCCGGTAGAAAATGACTGACAATAAAATGTTGACGCAGTCAAAGAGCATTATGAATATACAGGGTGACTCAATGCGATTGGATTAAGTGGATTGGAGTTCGTCAGCGTCTCGTCCACCATTTCAGGACACTGAAATAGCTGCGACACTCCTTCAGTAAGGGAAAGCATTCTCATTCCAAAAAGCCTTGTTTTTAAATTTTTAAACATATAAAACCAATAGAATACTGCTCGTCCCTCATTCTTGATAATGGAAAATCATAAAGAAGTACTTTAGAGTACTTGATTTATGCTAGGGGGATCTCTGTGTATACTCAACAGAATGCCCTGCTTTTCCATTCATTTTATACTATCTAAACATTTTCAAGAGCCTCAGTATCAAAAACGGTAGTAAAATAAAATCATGTCCGCAAAAGAACGACATGACATGCGGACGATGCGGTGCCTGCGGTGCATGCAGGAGGTTCAGTGCTCGCGATATGACACCAACGCCCTGCTAAGTCACATCCAGGAGAAGCACCCCGAGATCTTCGAGCGCGACGACGACAAGATTAAGAACCTGTACAAGCTGGCCGCCGAGCATGGGGTGAGTGAGGAGCGAGTGTCCCAGATCGGCAAGATGACGGGCCTGACCGAGGCGCAGATGGCCGATGAGGCGGAACGTTGTAAGTGAAGGGAGTGGGCTAAATAGAGAGTCACCTCTGACTGGGTTCATTGCAGACATTGCGAAGCATCCGAGCAGTGGACGTAGCGGAGTATCCGGGAAGGAAGCGGAAGGATCTGAGAAACAGTCAGGCTCCACCAAGCAGCGCGGCAGCCCGGCGACCAATGACAAGACCATGAAGAACCGACAACAGTGCTATCGGGCCTCAATCGAGCACTGGTCACCCCTGGACGGAGTCATCTACTGCCCCAGCTGCAGCTGCAATCGCCGGCCGTTGATTAAGTCCAGGACGGAGGTCATTACTAACCATGGCTGTGCCGCCTCGTGCGTGATCAGCTGCTGGCCGCTCTGCTTCCTGCCCTGCCTCTTGCCGCCCGAGAATCGCGAGTACCTTTACTGCTCCAACTGCAAGACCTTCCTGGGCATCTACGACCGGGAGAAGAACTGCGTCAAGCCGAGCAGGGAGTTTGTGCCCAGCGCCCGTGATTGCGCAAAGACGTCGTAAAGACTATCAGCATATGGGGGTGTTTTATATATGTTTCAAATTGTTCGTACTATTATATATTTGGCGAGCTTTCTTGTAAGCTTTTACAGCTTTAACCTAGTCGATTCAGAAACCATTTGACCTTATTAGCCCGCTGGAACGGTGACCGCAACGGTTTGTGTTTGGATTTGAGTTGGTCCGCGGCTTTGTAGTCGGGCATGTGTTTCATCGGCATCTTTTTCGGCCTGTTTCTTTACTCGATCGGCCATGACCCTTTCCCGCGAATTCTCAGCCCGCTTGGCCAGGACCTTCTCACGGGACTTCTGGCCCGTTCGGCACAGTCCTTGGGGCGGGTCTTCAGCGTCATGTCGTCCAAGGCCGCCTTGCGTTTAGCCGACTTGGAGATGCAGCGCTCCACGCAGCTGATGGCGACAAACCGTCCGATGAAGCAGCCACACTGGGAGCAGTAGTGATTGATGTCCGTTCGGCCAGGCCACTTCTTGCTGAAGGAAGAGATAATTTATTGGATAGATTCCAAGGGAATACGTAAGGCCCACACCCACAAGAGGTTGGCGAAGCCGAGGAAGCGCTGAAAACAGGTGACGGGCTCCAGCTGGACGACACTACACTCGGACCGCTCGCAGGCGGGACAGTGGACCCATGTGGACTCGGGTTTCAGGTGGCCCACTTGCTGCTTGGGCGCTATGCTGATGGCTATGATCCGCTGCTCGTCCATGCCCATGTTGTGCTGTCTACTGCTGCCCGCTGACTGACAACATGGGCAGAGAATGTGAATCGAACGGAAAAGAGAACCAGAGAGCGAGAGATTGTGCCTCTCTCGTGTGGTGAGGCGTTGGTCTGGTAATTAATTAGGCGCGTGGAACACATTGAATAGATCTCTTTATTGTTTGCTAAATATGAATGATCTCCCTATAGCTGGGGCCTGCGGCACACGCCCAAGTAATCACCACAGGCGCCGCAATGATGCCTCTTCGTGCAGAAGCGCAGCCAGGAGCGGACCACCCGCGTCTTGGCCTTGGTGCTGCAGTGGGGGCAGGTGATCTCGTTGGGACCAGGCCCGACGGCAAAGTATACGGGCAAAAGATCCTGGGCCATGGCGAATTGAATCAAATGATCGGAAGGTGTTGATCTGAACTTGTCCGAAAGCAAACGAAGACTGAACCGAACGAAGAGAAGTGATCGCACAATCAGAGGAGAGAGACCCAAAGAGAGTGCGAGCGATCGTATTTTCTTGTTAATTATATTTCTGTTTTCATGGTGGGGAGTGGGCTGTTTTTGGTTGTTAGGAGAAACGTGAAATAGCTGAAATATTTTTGGGCTATTTGGTTGCTTTCAGCTTGAGTGGCGCCCACCGCTTCATACTACGCCCAAAGTAGCAGCCACAGTTGCCGCAGTAGTGACTCCGATCCGTCTGCTTGCAGGGCACATAGTAGTTGAAGCAGCAGCAACAGCAGCAGGTCCTGCAACAAGGATTTTAGGGATGGCAAGTAAAATGACTACAAGGACTCGCTGCGAGCCTTTTCAACCTACACGAAGAGACAGCCGAATATGCGATTGAGCTCACTGGCCCACCACTTAAGATCGTTCTGCACCACACTCTGATCCTGGACTCCGCAGGCGGGACACTTTATGACCACCGATTCGTGGGGCAGATTCAGAAAGGTACCCGCCAGGGGCGTGGCAAAGTTATCATAGATCTTGCGCTCCTTCCGATCTTCCAGTGTCTTAGCGGTTGCCGCCTTGGCCATCTGCTCCGTTTCCGTCAGTGGCGCTGACATCGTCGGTACTCGCGGTCGCAGTCGAAACTGAAACCGATCCCCCACGATCGGACAACCTGTTCGGTTTCTCCAAAAAAGAGTCATCTCTTTGGGGGAGCACAAAGAGAGCCAATGATTGGGAGAACAGTGAATGGGAACGAGAGCCCCTAGATGATTTATTTGATTTTTATTTAATTGAGTTAGATGCGTAATAGAATTAGAACTGAAAATGTTTCGCATTAATTCCATTTTAATTGGTCCACCGACTACTTGGCCTTGCGCTGGATGCCCACCTTGCCACCGCACTGGCTGCAATAGACGCCTTTGGTGGTCCACTCTCGGTTGCAGCCACACCAGGTGCACACGCAGCAGATCCAGAATAGCGGGAAGATGCTGCAACACGGATAGAAAGTGGGAAATGTATCTATTGTTCTATGTGGCCGTTTGATGAGCATCCTCACCAGGAGAGCAGGCTGAGGCAGAAACTGGCCGCCCGCATTACGGCCGCCTCGCTCCTCTCGCGGCACAGGGGGCACAGAAGTTTGTAGGTGGAGGGGCCGACGGCATAGTACCGCAAGCGAGGCTGCTGGACGGCTGGTGAAGCAGCTGCCTCCAACTGGGAGCGCAGAGTGACCTTCTCGCAGCTCTGCTCATCGATGTAGGGCACCAGGGAGGCCTGATGACCCTCCACTACCACATGAGCTATGATGTTACCGGCCCGCTCCTCAGCCGTCTGGGCGGGCAGCAGCCTGACCTGTAATCTCTCCACTGGCTGGTGCTGTTCCATTGTAACTGTTTGGACCAGAGACCGATCATCGATTGCTGACCTCCGCCAGAGCAGAACCACAACCGAGCAGCCACATGTGGTTAAGAGAGCTGCTGTGAGAGACGCCAAGAGCATAAGAGCGGCGGGTGAACAATGGAATCCCAAAGAGCTCGCATACGTTGATATGTGTGCTGCATAGAGCTATGATGTCATCGGCAGTCAGGCAGAACCAGATCAAAATAGCGCATTCTTTGTTTATCCAATAAATGGAGCAATTTGTCGGAGAAACAAATTCCATATTAAAGAAATAGATTTCACATTTCATCATCGTCATCTTTCTAAGCACTGGAAAAAGGGCATTGTAAAATAATTTATTGGATCACTTCGAGTGGGGGCAGACTTTTCCGTGCCAGTGTATTGCTTTCAAAGGTTATTCTTGAGAGGAAAAAATCAGCTGTACTCTGTTTTTAATTTGCAAAGCTAAGCCAAATAAACGGAGAGAGAGGAGAGGGAGCTTAAAGCTCAAGCTTCCGTTTGTTGACCGGTAAATATTCCCTTTGTTTATTGAGAGAGATATGAAATCCAAAGCAAGTATTTTTTGCAGATAACAACTATTATCGTCAATATATATATCCATTTACTTAGAGCTCGATTTCCTACTTTCGTTTGTTCAAACGTAAGTTCAGACCCTCTTTGGGCACCATGACGGGAGCAGCATCGAAACGGAACTCCACCTCCTTGTGCGGGGCCTGAACCAGATCAAAATTGGCCAGAATTTTCGCCACTGCCACCTTGGTGTTGACCTCTCCCATGCGGAGAGCTGTGAGAAGTGCATAGAACCAGATATAACCACATCAAACAAGGTCAATCTATAGTGAATCCTCACCTATGCAGTGCATGCGACCCTCGCCAAAGGGCATGTAGGCCGCCTGGTCATAGTTCATCTTATCCGCATCGAAACGGTGCGGATCGTAACCCTCGGGGTTGGGAAAATAGACAGGGTCCCGATGAATGGCAAATAGGGAGATCAGTATGGGCGTGCCCTTGGTGATGGTATGCCTGGTGCCCGGCACGAGATAGTCCTCGGTGCACTCACGATTGAGGAAGGGCACACCAGGATACTTGCGAAGGGTTTCTGCCATGGAAATCCAAAAGAATTCGATCGAATTCGATTAGTGATAGGCGAAGCACTCACCCTTTACGCAGAGATCCAAGAACTTAAGATCCTGCACTGCCTCGTAGGTTAGTTTTTCCGTTCCCTCGAGATTGTGCCTCTGAAGAACTGTGTCCACCTCGTCGCGTGCCTCCTTCAGCAGCTCCGGGTACATGGGCAGCTCGTAGAGAGTGAAAGCAGCCGCGGCCGCCGTCGATTCCGACCCAGCGACGTAGAAGAGGAAGGCCTGTGCAGCGATCTTCTCAATGGACATGGCCTTAGGCTCCTCCTGGACCGTTTCCATGTCCCACACCTCATCGTCATCCTCGCCGATCCTGCCCGTGTTGCGCAGGCGGATGAGCAGCTGCAGCAGATCCTTACGCACCACATTGTTGCTTCCCGGAACTCCATCGTGCGCTTAATCATGTCCCGGAGAGCTGTGAGAATGGCGCTCTCAAAGCCCAGTCGATTCATCAGCTTGGCAATGCTGTGGAAATATCAAGAATTAGATATGGGTCCAGAATTGGGGATTAAAGATCGGATGGCACTCACGGTGGACAAATGAATATGGCGATGTTATGGATCTTTAGCAGCAGAGACTTTCTCCGAGCTTCTTCGTTGCTGATGGCCCGAAACTCGTTGTTGGGATTAGCAAAGCTATCGATCTCTAGGCCAAAGATCACCGACCCAATAATGTCCACCGCATAGGTGGTCATCATTTCCTTAATCTCGATCTCATTGTCCGCCCCCGCCCTCTCCAGCACGCCCTTCAAGTGCTGCACCATCTTGTCCCCCACATCGTCGATCGTACCAAACATGCCCTTGATCTTTCCCGACGCGAACGATGGCTTCATTTTTTTGCGCAAGTTGCGCCACGAGGCTCCCCTCAGATTGAAGAGGTTCGCGGATAGCGGATCGTTCTTCTCGTCCACATAGACTCCGCGATCATGGAAGCTGGCAAAGTCGCTGGTCATGATCTGGCGCGCCAGCTGGGCATCTCTCACCAGAATGCTCCGTTTGTTCATCATATAAATGCCAACGATCTTGCCCTTGTGGCGTTTGTATATGTCGCTCAGAACCATGCAGGCCCAGTGCCAGGGTGCAGGGTTAGAATAGCCCACATCCTATGGTCTTCTAGTAGTTGAAATTCGTTGTGAAATCTATCCGTACTATGCGACGAGGACACCTCTCAACAATACACTGTATTTTCTATTGCAGGGGCTCCTGCGCTTATATGAGGGTCGCGCCTCGATAAGCTTGTAACGAACCTAAACGGTTTCGATACAATCCGTCCCCCGACCTATAATGAGCGCATCGCACCGCAGCCCACAACCAACGCCCCCTCCGCAAGCAACCACCGATCAACACGCGCCAACTCCACAACGATGACCAGGGTTGATGACCGGGTTCATCGACGGAGGAAAGTCGACGCCGTGAAAATCTGCGGCGATCACCAAGAACGGCAAAGTGCACCCCGACGCGGAAGTGCATTTGTCAAACCCGCCGACCCAGCAATACGGGCCTATAAAAAGACGGCGACGAGAACCAAAGAGCGACTTACGTAGAGATCCGGCTCACAGTACGGTCGTGGTACCAGGACTTACGCAGAGATCCGGCTCACAGTACGGTCGTGGTACCAAAACTTACGCAGAGACTCGACCCGGAGTACAGACGCGGTACCCGGAACTCACAAGAAGACATTGGCGACCAATTAAAATAAGTTCATTTAAACCGCTAAGAATTACAATAAAGTGTCGAATTATCAAAGAAAACGAGGGGGAACGTTGTGAGTTGCTGTGGACACCGCAACTCTACAGTTATACCCGATACTAAGTCAGTATGGCTCTCCTCCGGCAGACGCCGCTAATATTAAACGACACGACAAAGAGTGCGTGCGAGAGAGACAGAAAATCAGTCTAAGCGTGACGTCGGGCGCTGCGTAGCCAGTGCAAATTGATTTGTTCCTTTTGGCTATAAAAATGATTTGATCTGATCCAGATTCAGCAATCTGATAGATATGGTCATTATCTATGATTCTGCGTTTTTAGTTTTCTCGAATCTGCAATATTGTGGATGCAACAGATTTTCGTCTTTTGTGGGGGCGGAAGGGGGTGGGGCGAAATTTGGACACGAAACGGTCAAGGTCCGATATCACAGGAGTGTGGATACCAAATTTGGTTGCTCTTGTTCCTATAGGTTCTGAGATCCTTGAACTCATATTTTGCAATTGGCAAAACCGACCATGAAACCTGTGTGTTAGAGAGAGACAGAGCGAGAAAGAATGAAATTGTTTTCTGGATTCTGGCTATAATCATTATACGATCTGGTTGAGATCTTACACTCTAGAACATATAGTCATCCTCTACGATTCTGCGTTTTTGGTTTTATCGTATCTTTAAAAATGTGGATGCCACAGATTTTCGTCCTTTGTGGGGGCGGAAGTGGGCGGGGCGAAGTTTTGAAATATTTTTGTAGCAGTGACATATCACAGAAGTCTGTATCCAAAACATCGTTGCTCTAGCTCTTATAGTCTTTGAGCACTAGGCGCTGAAGGAGACGGACAGACGGACGGACGGACAGACGGACAGACAGACATGGCTCAATCGACTCGGCTATTGATGCTGATCAAGAATATATATACTTTTGGGGTCGGAAACGATTCCTTCTGGACGTTACACACATCCACTTTTACCACAAATCTAATATACCCCAATACTCATTTTGAGTATCGGGTATAAAAACCCCCGATTGCGTAAGTTCACCCCAATTAGTCGAGCCACCGACGCCACCCCACCCCGAGTCTACGCAGCCGTTTCGTATACACGACGAGCGACGCCCGTCCTAGCCCCGATCCACCTCTCTACGACAGGCCGCCCCCTGACGCCGCCCTTAATTTCTACAAATTTCTTGTGGATTGACCCCTGGACGGGACTGAGTTTACCTCAGCCTGAAATAGGTCCATCACAAGCTTTGCGAATGAGCGATAAAAGTCCAAAGATGGGAGAGCTGGAGCTCGTTGGGACTCTTATTTTGGCTTCGGTTTAAGAGAATCGATACAGTACAGGTAGCCCTCTGGAGTATCGACACCTGTTGAACCCGCGAATAGGAGTGACCTTAATCAAATAAATTAAATTATTTTTTTTTTATATTTGTTCTCATTTGTTTGCTTGACGATCCAGGTCCTGACGCTGCTTCCCCAGTTTCTTTTCGTCCAATTGCTCCTTCTCCACCTTACGGAAGCGCTGCCAGCGTCCATTGTCCTCCACTTCGCCCCTCTGGAGGAATAGGGTGCGCTTGTACCAGCTCAAAGAGATGTGGCGCCCAATGAAGCAACCGCAGGCGCCGCAATAGTGATTGACATGGTGACGTCCCTCCCAGCGAATGGGATTACTAAACGGAGAATCGATAGACATGAGAGAGAGCACGTTGTATGGGGCCGGATCTTATTGGGCCTACCAGCAGAGAAGAACGTTCAGGGTGCAGGCGATTTTCTGTAGACAGGCGACGGCCTCGCGTTCCAGGCGCGTCGTCTGCCACTGTCGGCAGGCTGGGCACTGCAGTTCCTGCGGCGCTGTGGTCAGGTGACCCACCTGTGGCACGGCCGAGACGCCGCCCCCATTCTCGTAGTCGCAGGCACTGCCATCCAGGCTCTCGGTGCTGGCCATTTCACAGCGACGACGCACAGACCTATACTGAGACCAGAGGCAGATGTGTATCTGTATCTAAATCTGGGTGGGCACTGTGAGACGGAGAGCGAGAGATGTTTTTTTTGGAAGAAGAGCCAGCTAAGTGATGGCCGAAAAATAACGCGTTACTTAATAAAAAATTGGACAGCAGCTGGCCGATGGCATTTATTTATAGATCACTTGGCTAATTCTTGAGAACCGGCACTTCGAACGTCGGTCGGCTAAGTGGGACGCCAGTGGAAGCCCAGATGTCCCCCACATCTGCTGCAGAAGACCCGTTTGGTCTTAGGGCGACTCTGCAGGCACGAGTACACAAAGGTCAGGGCAAAGATCGAGAAGCAGCTGTAAGGGGGTTGGGAGTTAAAAGAGAACTGCGAGAGAGTAGATATAGAAAAGTCTGCCATTTACCAGGATAGGGCGGATAGCAAACAGCTGAGCTGGCCCAGGGCCCCGGTCATCTCCACCGTCTCCGTTTTGGAGTCCTGTTGGCAGAGCGGACAGCGCACTCGGTAGCTGCTGGGACCGATGCTAAAAAACCTCACCTGGGGCTTGCCGTCTTGATGTCCCTCCAGCGTGGCCGTGGTGGCCCCCGAATTGTTGTCCACCTCCAGGTCCACATCCACCTGTTCCAATTCCCTACTCGGCTCGCTCGGCATTGCGACTGCCCAAGACAGCGCGCCAAGCAATTTGGCCACCGATTGAGCAAGCGATGAGTCACTAAAGAGATGACAGAAGAGCGAGGCTCGAGCCAAAGAGACACCAGAAGAGCGGCAGATGAAACAAAGAGATTCAGCGAAACGAAACAATGTTTTTATACCCGATACTCAAAATGAGTATTGGGGTATATTAGATTTGTGGTAAAAGCGGATGTGTGTAACGTCCAGAAGGAATCGTTTCCGACCCCATAAAGTATATATATTCTTGATCAGCATCAATAGCCGAGTCGATTGAGCCCTGTCTGTCTGTCCGTCTGTCCGTCCGTCCGTCCGTCCGTCCGTCCGTCCGTCCGTCCGTCCGTCCGTCCGTCTGTCCGTCTGTCCGTCCGTCCGTCCGTCTGTCCGTCCCCTTCAGCGCCTAGTGCTCAAAGACTATAAGAGCTAGAGCAACGATGTTTTGGACCCAGACTTCTGTGATATGTCACTGCTACAAAAATATTTCAAAACTTCGTCCCGCCCACTTCCGCCCCCACACAGGACGAAAATCTGTGGCATCCACATTTTTAAAGATACGATAAAACCAAAAACGCAGAATCGTAGAAGATGACTATATATTCTAGAGTGTAAAATCTCAACCAGATCGTATAATTATTATAGCCAGAATCAAGAAAACAATTTCATTCTTTCTCGCTCTGTCTCTCTCTAACACACAGGTTTCATGGTCGGCTTTGCCAATTGCAAAATATGAGTTCAAGGATCTCAGAACCTATATGAGCCAGAGCAACCAAATTTGGTATCCACACTCCTGTGATATCGGACCTTGACCGTTTCGTGTCCAAATTTCGCCACACCCCCTTCCGCCCACGCAAAGGACGAAAATTTGGGGCATCCACAAATCTCAGAGACTATTAAGGCTAGAGTAACCAAATTTGGTATCCGCACTTCTGTTAGATCTCACTATAAAACGTATATCTCGGAATTTCGCCCCACCCCCTTCCGCCCCCACAAAGGACGAAAATCTGTTGCATCCACAATATTGCAGATTCGAGAAAACTAAAAACGCAGAATCATAGATAATGACCATATCTATCAGACTGCTGAATCTGGATCAGATCGGATCATTTTTATACCCAAAGGGAACAAATCAATTTGCACTGGCTACGCAGCGCCCGACGTCACGCTCAGACTGATTTTCTGTCTCTCTCGCACGCACTCTTTGTCGTGTCGTTTAATATTAGCGGCGTCTGCCGGAGGAGAGCCATACTGACTAAGTATCGGGTATAACTGTAGAGTTGCGGTGTCCGCAGCAACTCACAACGTTCCCCCTCGTTTTTTTTTTTTTCATGTGGAAAATTTGTATTTTGTTGTAAACAAGTTTACTGCTACCTTTCGTGGCAGCTTAATCTAGTTTTACATTTAAGGGGAAAAACAATTGATCACAGGAGATACATACATAAACTTAATGTTACATATATGGAGTAGGTACATACATTATTTACAATATTTACAAAAAGTAAATGAGATGTTATAGGAGGGATCTAGTAGGGAGATCCAGTGGATGACACCTTTTGAGTCTTCTTTTCCTTGGCGGGTTAATTAGACGTCTGGCTAGCGCATTAGGGTGACCACCAAGTCGTTGCAAGTACCTTGCTGCATGTAATTGTATAACATCGCCCACTTTGGGAACCTTTAGGTCCCTCTCGATGTCGCTGTTTCGTATGTACCATGGAGCATTGCATATTCGTCGTAGAATTCTTGACTGAGCAACTCTAATTTTATTTAAGTTGGATTTTGCCGCGATGCCGTAAACTTGAAGTGCGTATTTCCATATGGGGCTGAGGATGGACTTGTATATCGTGACTTTGCTGTACATCGACAGCTTATTTCTTGGTGCAAGTAGCCACGCCATCTTTCCCGCTTTCGCCATCTCCGACTGTCGAACCATGGTAGTATGGGTTTTGAAATTTAGTGACCTGTCGAGTACAACACCCAGGTATTTGTACGAGCTCTTGTGCGTAAGTGTGGAGCCCAGCATATTAATGCCTCCGCAAGAAAGTGTTCTCGTAGCAAAAGTAACATTAGCACATTTGCTGCTGTTGATGCCTATGTTTCATTTCTGAGCCCAGACCTCAAAGCTGCTCACATATTGTTGCAGAGCTTCCGTAGCTAGATTTATGCTTGGACTTCTGGTCAGCACTGCAGTGTCATCCGCGTAGGTTGCTATCAACACATCGTCCTCGTCCAACCCAGTTATTACCCTTGACGAAGGCATATCGGCTGTATATAGGGTATATAACGTTGGTCCAAGAACGCTGCCTTGTGGGACGCCTGCAAAGATTGGGCGCTTCGATGATTTTGCTCCATTTACAACAACTCTAAAACTTCTGTCCATTAGAAAGCTACTCACCAGCTGGAATAGCTGCGGCGGCAATATGTTTCTCAGCTTAAAGAGGAGGCCATCATGCCACACCCTGTCAAACGCTTGTTGAATGTCCATAAACACAGCTACCGAATACATTTTTTGCTCCATTGCATCAAGCGCGAAGTTGACCACTCGATGAAGTTGTTCTGGCGTGCCGTGACCTTGTCTAAATCCAAACTGCCACTTTGGAATTCTTTGCTTTACAGGTTCAAGCTGCATGATGCGGTTTAGTATCATTCTTTCCGCCATCTTTCCTAGCGCTGAGAGCAGGCTAATTGGTCTGTAGCCAGCGACTTCTGTGTGTTGTTTTTCTGGCTTAGGTACCATGGAGATTAGCGCCATCTTCCAGCAGGTAGGAAAGTGTCCTATCCTAAGAATGCTGTTGAGGAGCAGTACTATAAGTAGCAGGGCTTTTTTAGGCAGAAGTTTTAAAGTCCTGTTGTCCAGCAGGTCCTCACCAGGGGATTTTTTGGCCTTCAGCTTCTTAATTTGCTGCACCACCTCTTGAAATGTGACTGGGCTTGCTGGCAAGGACATTTGAAATGGCATTTCCAATTGTAGCTCGACGGCCCTTCGTGTAACAGCAGACGTAAGATTAAATGGCTTAAATCTTTGCTCTAAACTGTCTGCGAAGATATCAGCCTTTTGCTGACTGGAGTAGCACCAACCGCCTGCTGGATTTTTAATTGGCGATTTAGGCATGACTACTCTTTTAAATCGGCTTGTAAGCTTCCAGAGAGTATAGTTGAAAGATGCATCGGGGCCAGCTTTTTCTAAAATGTTATCAATGCTCGTCTGCTTGACTTTTGCAAGAACCTTTTGCAAACGGTTTGATAGTCTCAAGTAGATTTGATGAACTCGAGTATCACCCGTTCTCGCATACTCTCTTCTTACTCTTCTTTTCAGGCGCAGGAGTGCTACGGCACTTCGGAGAAGAGTATCTTGTCGTCGTTGGCTTGGTGAACATTGGTTTACAGGCGCAGCAGAAGATGCAGCCAATATTACGTTTCTCATAAATATCGAGATTGCATCTTCAATATCATCGGGACTTTTTATTTCCGTGTTGAGGTTGATTCTACTATCTAGTTCGGCTTGAAATACTTCAACGCAAGAGCCTCGAGGGAGAATTTGTTGCTTCATAGTTTTGATTTGAGGAGAATGATGCACTGATGCTACAATTGGCGGGTGATCCGAGGAGAGTTCATATTTAATTTCGACTGACAGCTTGTTTTGCGCAATCCCGTTGACAATGAAAAAGTCGAGAGCAGAAGGTGTAAGGCGAGTGTAGTATGAGAAGAAAGTTGCCTCGCCAGTGGCAAGGATTTCGCATGTGCTACTGACGATGGCCTCTTGCAATCGCTTTCCTCGACAGCATGATCTGACGTTACCCCACCATTGGTGCTTTGCGTTAAAGTCACCGCCTGCGATGAATCTGTTCCCCAGGCTAAGAAAAAGTTGCTCAAAATCAGTTGTACTCCAAGGTTGGTTGGGTGGCAGGTATATTGAGGAGATCTTGATGCATCCAACATTAGTCGGCACACTCACGCTGGCAACTTGTATGTTTATCCTGGACGTAGGTTCGTTCTGGGTATGGGCAATGGACGTTCGTATGAACAGAGCAGAGCCACTTTTCGATGTTCCACTGGGATGATCAGCGTAATATTTGTCGTATCCTGGTACGAATGCTCTCAGACCAGGGCGCATATGTGTCTCTGTTATCAACATTACATCGATTTTATTAGCATTAAGGAAAAGTCTAAGTTCTTCAATGTTCTTGACTAGCCCTCGTGCATTCCATAATCCGATTTTTAATTGAAGCTTGTTCATTTTGAAATAAGCTTCTGTACCAGGTCGCGGAAGGCTTTCTTTTCCTCCATCGTATCCTGTATTAGTTTGAACATTTGATCCATTCTACTATTAAGGTCTATAGCTTTTTTTACTAATATTTTGAATTTGCTACTAAAATGTTGATCTTCAGCACCATTAAACAACCGGGAGCTGTCATGTAATGTGTTCACGTTAATATTTTTCTCTGCACGCGGTCTTGTTATGTCTGCATAGGAGAACCCACTCCTAAAATTGGCATTTGAGATGACTTGCGATCTGACTGGGTGATTTTTATACCCGATACTCAAAATGAGTATTGCGGTATATTAGATTTGTGGTAAAAGTGGATGTGTGTAACGTCCAGAAGGAATCGTTTCCGACCCCATAAAGTATATATATTCTTGATCAGCATCAATAGCCGAGTCGATTGAGCCCTGTCTGTCTGTCTGTCTGTCCGTCTGTCCGTCTGTCCGTCCGTCCGTCTGTCCGTCCCCTTCAGCGCCTAGTGCTCAAAGACTATAAGAGCTAGAGCAACGATGTTTTGGATCCAGACTTCTGTGATATGTCACTGCTACAAAAATATTTCAAAACTTCGCCCCGCCCACTTCCGCCCCCACAAAGGACGAAAATCTGTGGCATCCACATTTTTAAAGATACGATAAAATCAAAAATCAAACGCAGAATCGTAGAGAACAACCATATCTTTTAGACTGCGGAAGCTGAATTGGATCGTATTATTATTATAGCCAGCATCAAGAACACAATTTCATTTTTTCTCGCCCTGTCTCTCTCTAACACACACGTAGCATAGCCGGCTTTGCTTAGAGTAAAACATTAGCGCCTAGATCTCAGAGACTATAAAAGCTAGAGCAACCAAATTTGGTATCCACACTCCTAATATATCGGACCGAGACGAGTTTGTTTCAAAATTTCGCCACACCCCCTTCCGCCCCCGCAAAGGATGCAAATCTGGGGATATTCACAAATCTCAGAGACTATTAAGGCTATAGTAACCAAATTTAGTATCCGCACTCCTGTCAGATCTCACTATAAAACGTATATCTCAAAATTTCGCCCCACCCCCTTCCGCCCACACAAAGAACGAAAATTTGTGGCATCCACAATTTTGAAGATACGAGAAAACTAAACGCAGAATCATAGATAATGACCATATCTATCAGATCGTTGAATCTGGATCAGATCAGATCATTTTTATAGCCAAAAGGAACAAATCAATTTGCAGTGGCTACGCAGCGCCCGACGTCACGCTCAGACTGATTTTCTGTCTCTCTCGCACGCACTCTTTGTCGTGTCGTTCAATGTTAGCGGCGTCTGCCGGAGCAGAGCCATACTGACTTAGTATCGGGTATAAATGTAGAGTTGCGATGTCCGCAGCAACTCACAACGTTCCCCCTCGTTTTTTTTTTTGGAATGTATCATCTCTCGTTCCAAGGTCAACAAAATTACTTAAAAACTAAATAAAACAAACGAAAAACATGGAGTGCTTCCCCATCTTCACTTCCCATCGACCAGCCATCATCATTGCCGCTTCCAGGCACCCAAGAGATAGCCGCACTTGCCACAGATGACCTTGCAGTCGTTGTTGGAGCGTCGCATGCAACAGGGATAGATGGGCAGCAGGGCAAAGCAGCTGCAAAAATCGGAGACCAGCATTAAAGGAGGATCAGTGGATGGCTATACCTATACCCCATCCTGGCCACTCACCACATGGTCAGCAGTCGCTCCAGACGCACCCCCTGCTCGTGCAACCGCTCGTGGCACTCCGGACAGTAGATCTGCCGCAGGCAACTGATGTTGGTGGCGGCGGGCGCCGGTGGTGAGACCTTCCCGGCCAGCTGACCGAAGTAGGAAACCGTTTCGGGATCAATGTCCGCATAACCATAGGGATAGCCGCGATGTGGGGGCGTGGTGGCCGCCAGGAGCAGTTTGTCCAGGGCTTGGGCCGACTGCTGCTTGGCCTGGCCGCAGCTGGGATTAAGGTTGATCTCGACCAGTTCTGAGTGGAACTCCTCCTCCCACTGCGACGGGGTCAACGACGACGGATCCTCGACTTGCACATTAAACTTTAGTTGCCGGCTCATGTTGAACTGACGACACAATATTTTCTATTTGTCTATAAATTGGGTTATTTCCTTACAATTGAAACATTCAAGACATAAAAAGCATTGGATCAATGTTTGCTGAGCTGAGCAGGGGAGGAGGGGTGATGTTTTAGCCAAAACCAGTTGTTCGTCTGTTTTGTCAAGCCCCCGCCGGCTCTAGACTTTGTTTGTCTAACACTATTTTCATGGCTGCGAGATGCTAGAGTAATGATCTTTCGATGCAAAACCTGTAGAGAAGTATTTCCTAAAAGGGCCCCGACTCGCAATCATTTTTATAACTGGTATTTCATAGAAAGACTCTCATGATTTGCTCTATCATCTCCGATTCACCTCATCTCACTGTACTCATTCTAACGAGATTATACGTTGCACTACCCTTACCCGCACCGCACCCATTTTTATTTTAGATGAAACTATTTATTGCGAGACAAGCAGCCATTCCCCGCCAATCTTTCAGTACTTCAACGCTTATTCATCAGCGGCATATTAGGGCAGTGCTACGAGGTAAATCATCATCTTCCCCGCCTCACAATCTCACTTGTTCTCTCTAAATCAACTGCACAATAAAAAACAATACAGATACAATAGATACCTTTTATGAATGTGTCTGAAAATCCCCTAGTGCTTGGAGCTGCGATAAGATTATGACAGTGGCTCTCAGGGGAAGGTTTTGTAGGCCTCCACTCTCAGACGGCTCCTCAGTGCAACGCCAACCAGCAAGCCGGACGGTACTCCAGTTTTTAGAACAAAACCACAGCACAATCGAACACACAGAAATGGACAGCAAGCAGCCTCCACCATACAGCGAGCAGAGCGGATTCACCCCGGCACAGACATATCAACCAGGTGGTCCCACACAGCCGCCATTGTACCCACCCATGCCACAGCCGCCCCAGCAATCCACGGTGATCATTCAGACGACGACGACGACCTCCAATCTGGTGCCGATCGGCAGCGGCCCCACCCGCATTCGCTGCCCCTCCTGCCACGCCGAGGTGCTGACCACCGTGAAGAGCACCCCCTCGGGACGAACCCACTGCTGGGCGATGATCCTGTGCCTGTTCATGTAAGTAATGGCCCTGAAATTGGTCTTCCTCACTGGAACAGATTACACATATCGTATACATATGTATATGCTGTTCTCGAACAGCAGGTAAATAGTATTGTATATAGCAAACTCTTATCGCCACTTGCGAGTGGCAGTGAATGTGTGTGTACGAAAGAGAGTCAACTGTTATGAGTGTACCAACACTCGAAAGGGTTGTTATCGCCAGTGGAAATGGAGTTGAGTCAGATAACAAATTGACGAACAGCAGTAGAAATAGCCAGACACGTTTGTTCCATCGATTGTCTGGACGACTGAGCCAAATTAGGGGCTCAAAATACACCGACATATGTACTTCAATCGTACTAACTAGAAGATATACCATTATTATGAAACACTCTGCCCAAAACTCTACCCTTTCAGCTGTTTACTTTACTCACTCTCTGTGTATCTCTTTCTACCCATAGCTGCTGGCCCTGCGTGTGCCTGCCCTACTGCATGGATTCCTGTCAGAACGCCAACCATTACTGCCCCAACTGCAGCGCATACATCGGCACCTTCGAGAACTAATGTTCATTTCTATGTACGTGCCATATCCATTAGCGTCATACTATGTACTATAATCAACTGTAAATATATTTGTATTAGCATAACAAGAAGACAAATTAAACACAAGATTCCAACAGGAAAAGGAAATGCGATAAACTCAAGGATTTGCTTACTTAGTCTAAAGCTTCTTGCATAAGTTTTTATACGTATGATGTGTCTCACTTGCTTATAATCTTTGTTGACCATTACTTTATATCCAAAAGCATTTTCTGGATTAATTTTTTGTACATACATACATATGTATGCCGCTCGATTAACCCAATCGATATGGCTCGTTTACTTTTACCCACACCAATACTAGCAACCATTTTAACCGTCATTTCCGATTTCTCAACTGAAGTTCTATCGCCGGTTAGTCAGAAGAGATAACAAAGTTTTGATAGTACACCCACCCTAAATGGGTTCCCGGAACGGCTTCAGTGCATGTCATACCATGAACATGAATACCCCGCAGGTGGTAATAACCGCCGAATCCTTTGAGCCGGTCAGCCAACCAATCACCCTCACACCCGGCACCGTGGTCGCGAGCCAGCAACCTATTCATAATCTCAATCAGATTGGGACAGGAGATAGCTCGCTGAAAGTTGGCTGGCAGCCGATGCAAGTTCGATGTCCCTCCTGGCAAGGTGAGGTGCAGACCAGCCTGATTACCTCCTCCACAAAGACCACCCATCTATGCGCCTTGATCCTGTACATTTGCTGGTGAGTGGATTGGAATGTACGGACATTGTAGTGTCGGATTAACAGATAAACTTGATTCTAGCCTCTGGCCTTGCGTCTTCTTGCCCTACTGCTTCAACTACTGCAAGAACGTCCGGCATTTCTGCCCAAACTGTGGATACCACATAGGAACCTATTCGATATAATGACGAGTATTTTTAATGTATCATTACCAGAAACCGATAATATATGTGGACCATACTTTCAAACCAAATACTCGTTTGAAATTTTCTAAAAGCACCACCGACAATGCAAGACGATCATATATTAGACCTTTTCTTCAGGTGGATATAAACATATGTTGCATGCGAAGATATCGATAGGTGATATCCCATAGAAGCGGTGAGGAGGAAAGAAGTTCGAACATAGTGGCAAGGCCAAAATTTAAGGGGAAAAGGTTAGCAAGAGTGGCGCCACCTGGTCCTGGAGAGTGAGAGTTCCGCGCGCTCTCCGGAGCCGTTATGAGAGAAGATTTCCGGTCTCATCCCATAACGGAGACCCGAAGCCAACTCACCCACACCCCAAAGAAAGAGAGCCGCCAGCAGCCCGAATCAGGCCATGCCCTTGAATCTAGTTCAAGGGCGATAGAAGAGAGAGCGATGGGGATCAGCGGCCCGGGAGCATTAAACAGAGCAGCTAAGCCAAGAGGGGGTCAGAGTAAAAGTTACGGAGAAAGTGACGTGATTTTTTAGTTTTGAAAGAAAAAGTGAGTGGGACGAGGATGGAGTAGTGGCCATCACCCGATAAAAGATAAATAAATCTGTGATTCCAGGGGATCAAGATCAGTGAAACACCAGGAACTTTAGAGCTGACCAGCGGGACGGAAAGTAGACCCAAAAAGCACAAGAGTGAGTCCGCTCCAAAGGGGGAGTAAAGAAACCCCAAATTTATTCTTTTTGTTGGCAAATCCATAGGGAATAGGTCACAGCTCCGCCATCCTGGCTTGGTTTTGCTGGTCTCGAAGAAACTATCCTGGCCACGTAGTGCGGGTCCCTCGCCCATTTAGGGAGAGAAAAAAATCATCAATCAACATATTTACTCCCATTATTTATTTTTGTTAGACGTCTCCATTTATATGTATATGTTAATCCCCTAATTTAAGTCCGTCCATATCTATTTATATATGTAACTTATTTATATTTATTATATTAATTATTCCTATTTATCTATTTATTTATTAACCGCCCGTAATGATAAGATGAAGGGGGAATGAACAGGCAGGCTTAGTGTAGCGATGATACCTTGTAAAAGTAGGAAATTGAAGTGAAATCTATAACGAAGAAAATGAATTGCTAAGCGTTTCATATGGGGGGAAGAGGAGCCACAGCAACAAGAGGGTAAGGCTGCTGCACATGGCAGGGAGATCCAAAACTTTGTTATTCAGATCTCAGGTAGGGAGGGTACGTCAGGGGTAAAAACATCGACACCTCGACCTGGTCCACGTCTGTGTTGAAGGAACTTACTGTAATGTTGTTTGTCGAGTAGTGTCCGTTTGCAGTTTTTTTTTTGTCGGTTACTTTTGTTGTTTCAATTTGTTCGAGATGTCCAATTATATTGATGTATATCAATGTATTGATGTATATTGTGCGACCTGAGGGCTTGGGAAGTACCCAGCCCTGGGATGACTGGCTAGCCGGCCTTGACCCGAAGAAAACAAAGGTTCATAACAATAATGGCGCCCAATCTGAGACAGGGAAGTGGACTCGCAGTCCTGGCTCTACCATCAAAGAGGGAGAGTACGGATGCGAATCACACAGACGTCGAAGAAAGTATAAATATCGAGCAGAGAAGATAGATCTCGAGTGGTATTTTGCAATCTGGGGTCCATCGGTGTTCCGGTGGCCTGTGAGGGACTCGACGAGTTGGCTCACAGAAGTACGGCGCTGAGGGATCTGAGGATGCAAAGAAAATCCACAAAGTAAAATGTTTCTTTTTTGTGTTTGATGATTCGGCACTGTAACGAGTAACGAAGAGAATCTTCGCACGATGAAGCTGGTGGTCGGCTAACTGAGAAGGAGTACGCGCTCGCTTCCACGACTGGTCTCTGGTCGGAAATGGGGATGGGTTCTTTGGGGTAACCCTCCAGTTAGGTTGCTTCGCTCCTGCTGGCATTATTTTATTAAAATTCGCGTACTCTTTTTGGGAATGGGAGGGGGACAGACAAGGAAAGGATCGTTAGGAGTACGGAAAGTATAGTGGGGCAAAGATAGTGCAGAGAAGGAGTAGGGATCTACCACCGCGGCGGACATCTCTGTTTTGCTGGCACGGAGTCGTGCCACGTCCACCCTACCATGATCCTGAAAGAGCCAATAATAATATCAGGTTCCCTGGAGTGTCCGGTATTGGTCATCCTATTTCGCTCACGAGCGGCATGGTTCCCCCCAAATACGGTAACGTCTAGCACATATTCATCTTAACAATCATTTTATTAGAAACTATATTCAGATACCCTCATGTTACAAGAAAAAAGAAACACTAACCGAGAACTCCAAGACAAGGCTAAATGGACAAAAGGAGGAACAAAAAGCGTCACAAGAGATATAGCTATTATTACTAGGGAATATTTAGATAAATAAATACGATAAGTGTAAATAGTTATAAGTGCATATACGATATTTTATAGTGCGATATAAACTAATGATTTTTCCTTAAATAGAAAGATAATACTATAGCGCAATATAGGTACACATGTCCCAGCACATCGGCTTCAGGGAGTAGTTGGACATACTATTCGTTTTACCAAGCGTACTGTAAAGGCAGAAGGCCAATCAGCTGTGACTACTTTAAAAGTGTGAGGTCAACGACCGACAAACAGCTCTAGCAAAAAATAACGAAGCTTTTGCCACGCTCGCGGAATTTTGGGAGGCAAAGAAATGTAGTGTTGTTGGTATATTATAAAGCTCACTCAGTTTTTGTTTGTGTTCCCGCGGCGAAAGATCTTTCGTAGCTGGCCGTGTGGCTGTGTGTGGGTGCATTAAACTTTTACCTGCAAACCAAAAACAAAATCGTACAGCGCGTGCTGCATGGCATAAGCTCGCGGAAGGGACCCGGCCGAGCGGACGCTTTTAAGCTCAAACTTTTAAACTTTTATCAAATGCATTTTCAAACTTTCCATGTGTTGTTGGGTTTTTTTTCTGTTTTTTTTTTCTGTCTACAATTATCACTAAGTATATCCAACTACACAAAAACAGACATATCAACGGACTGCGAGGTTCAAGGGAATGCGAGTCACGGTGGGATCTTACTGGCCTCAGTGGCTTTCAGTGGGCTGTGTATACATACATATGTATGTGAGCACATCTCTTACAGTTTTTTCGGGTACATTCAGCCTACATAATGACACTAACGTGCACATAAGACAAACACTGGCCTAAACTGCACTTTAAATAAACGTTTGAACAGCTAGGCCGAATCACGAGAAGAACAGGAGAGGCGATACCACTAGGGGTCGCCGGGAGGTTATGTACACACGTGGTGCACTATTTTTTTCCGCCCGGTAGGAACATTTAAGCGGCTTCGGTCCTACGCTGACTGCAAGCACCGGTTTCCGTTTCTTGGCCCGGTTTTGAACGCGAAACGGTTACGCCAATTCGCCGCACTAAGCCCGTTCAGACGGCTGTCCTCGTCTCGCGCAGCCAAAGTTCACTGCCCGCGACTTGGTGGATCAGCTGCAGCTTTTGGATACTTCCCAAACTAAGTGCCGATTCTAATGTGGATTTTGAAAATACTGATCAGGCTACTTTTTCTAACAGTTACTCCATACACATATTTACCCGGTTGGAACTGGCACTGCGAAAATAGGGGGATGGGGTGCTAATTCCTTCTTTCTCCAGGTTTTTTTTTTTTTTTTTTTTTGTTGGGGCTGCTCACCTCTAAGCGGAAACTACAAAAAAAGTCGGAAAATCTAACTTCGAGGCTCCTAGCACTGTCGAAGGCCGGTACTCACGTTTTCGATTAGAGCCCAATCTTCTTTCTTGGGTTCTTTTTTTCCGATCGAGTGCACTTTGGTTTCACACCACGGTTATTTACGGCGGTTTAAATTTATTTTTATTATTTTTTTTTCTCACCGCGCAACTGAATGCTTGTACGGCCACGAGGAGAAAGAAAGATTTGGGCGGATCTACTGACCAACAAAAATTTTTTTCTCCGGATCTGCCTTTGCACGATCCTTCGCCATTCACCTTGAATGGTTATGGACATGGTGGGGAGATTTTTGTTCGTTTTTAAGCATATTCTTAATGTCAACCCTAGGTGGCGCTAGCCCCCACACGACCAGGAACATTTAACATGTAACACCACAACAAGAAATTAAGCCAACCTAACTATACACTAACTATGGGGACTAAACTTAATAATTAATAAGTATCTCGGTGAGGTGTGATATATACTGTAACGAACCCAAAAGGTTTCGATACAATCCGTCCACCGACCTATAATGGGCGCATCGTACCGCACCCCACAGCCAGCGCCCCCTCCGCAAGCAACCAACGATCAACACGCGCCAACTCTAGAACGATGACCAAAGACATCAGGTCACACGAGCTTTCCCGCCACTCCAGGCCAAGCCATCGACTGCGGAAAGATGACACCGCGAAAGTCTGCGACGGTCACCAAAAACGGCGAAGTGCACCCCGACGCGGAAGTGCACTTTCGAACCCGCGGAGTCAGCAATACGGGCCTATAAAAAGACGGCGACGAGAACCAAAGAACAACTTACGCAGAGATCCGGCTCACAGTACGGTCGTGGTACCAAGACTTACGCAGAGATCCGGCTTACAGTACGGTCGTGGTACCAAAACTTACGCAGAGACTCGACCCGGAGTACAGACGCGGTACCCGGAACTCACCAGAAGACATCGGCGCACAATTTAAAATAAGTTCATTTAAACCGCTAAGAAATACAATAAAGTGTCACCCCAATTAGCCGAGGTACCGACGCCGCCCCGCCCCGAGTCCATACAGTCGTTTCGCACACACGACGAGCGACGCCCATTCTAGCCCTGATCCACCTCTCTACGACAGGCCGCCCCCCTGACGACGCCTTTAAGGTTCCATCACATTTCTACAAATTTCTTGTGGATTGACCCCTGGACGGGACTGAGCTTACCTCAGCCTGAAATAGGTCCATCACAAGTGGCGCCCGAGCAGGGACCCAAGGGAACGTCAGCGAGGGTTCGTGGAATAAAACCCCACGGCCACTAGAGAAGAACAAAAGAAAACGACTCAAAGAAAACCCCGACCTCGCACAATACCAACGGCAAGAGTTGCGCAACGAGCAGACGAAAGCGTGACACAGCGACAGAGAAACGCGAACAGTGCCGTCACCCCGAGAAGAAATTCGAAGCGTCGGCCGCGAAGCTCGACACAGTGCCCTAGTGAAGGAAAAGCGCAAGCCCAGCGAAACAGCCAACTCGGGTAACAATCGAAGCGATGGAATCCCATACAGAGGAACAGCCCAGTGGGTATAACCCTGGAGAATTCGTCGCCAACCCAGGGGTGAGTACCGGCTGGATACACAAACGCCGCCGAGAGTAGCTGGAGTCCTTCGCGGAGGAATTCGGATTCAGCCGCGAAGGTAACGTGGAAGATTTGCGGAGAAATTTCGCCGAACTAGTCGCCGGGCCCTCGAACACGATGCCTGGGTCAGGTTGGCAGAGCTCGAGCGGCAGTACGCCAGATCGCCCCAGCCCGACATCTCCGCACTAACAGAGAAGCGAAAGACGGACCCCATACTCAGCATACAAGTTCCAGGAGTCATGGAGGGCAAAGCCAGCACCTCACCGACATCGATAACCGTCGAAGATCTACCGAAGCCCTCGCCCCCGGAGCCAAGTCCTTCGCCCATGAGAAGAATCTTGCCAACAGCAGGAGGAAATGGCCCCACAGACGGTCATTACTACAGTCACGCCGCACAGATGGCGGAACGGATCCGAAAGTGGGGAATCCAATTCGACGGGCAGGACGACCCACTGTCGTTCGTCGAACTACTGGAAGAGCGGGCCCTCTCAAACGGGGTAGACATGAACTACGTGCCGCGAGCCATGGCAGAGCTCCTCACCGACCGAGCCAACCGTTGGTTCCGCACCAGCCGACTCCAGAGCGCCTCTTGGGCCGATTTCCGCCAGGAATTCCTAGCGTTTTTCCTGCCTCCCCGGTACTTCGAGCAATTGGAAGACCAGATCAGGGACCGCAAACAAGCGGTGGGCGAACCGTTCAAGGACTTCGTCATCGAGCTCCGGTTGCTAATGCACCACGCCGGGTACGACGAAGCCAAGGAACTTAGCCGGATCTATGACAACACCCTCCCGGCGTACCAGCTGTGCGTGCGAAGGCACGAACTGAGAAGTCTGACGCAGTTAACAATGTTGGCCACAGCGTTCGAGAGTATCCAGGAACGAAACGTTCCAGCGACCCTCATCCCCCCTCGACAACCTCCCAGGTACACGCGGCCAACGGCACAACAAAACGAAAGCGGGACGAATCGGGCCCAATTCCGAAAGCCTCACTGGAACAGCTCGGAACCCGCAAGGAAGCCGCACCAGGCCGGCGCTCCAGCACAGGAAGCGGCACATAGAATGATCACCACCCCCATCGCCAACCCACACGCAGCCTGTCGACGCTGCGGAGAAGCTGGACATGTTTCTCGCGACTGCACCAACCCATCGATCCTCTTCTGTTGGGAATGCGGCAGGCGCGGAACGCACACCGTGGGCTGTTGCCGCCGGGACCCGTCGGGAAACGACTCGCGTCCCCAGCTGACACGGGAACAGCCGGGCACGACGCTTTCTCAGACAACCAACTAAGAAACCCGCTACAAGTACACGACGGCCGGATAATGGCGAGAGTGACCATCGGAGGACGGCGACACCGGGGCGTCCCGAAGCTTCATCAACGCCGACCTCGCCCGCAAACTCGGCCGGGACAACGACCTGCGAGCCGCATGCGTCCCGATACGCCTAGCAGACGGCTCGGCCCGCGAGATAACTCAGATCTTGCTAGCGCGCGTCAAACTAGACGAACAAGAGATACAGATGCCACTCTTGGTACTACCCGATATGGTAGAGCAAGCTGATGGATTTCCTGTGCGCCATTGAAACCACAATACAATGTGGCGCCACACGTCTCCATCTCAAAGGTTCCCAACGCCCCATCCCAAACACGCCGATTATCACCGCCAGCCAAGTACACGCCCCCGGACCCACGAACACGAAGCACACTAGCCCAGGCCCACTACGAGAAAACCCAAACTAAGCAAAGCCACGAAGAAAGCGAGCCGGTCTCCCGAGGGCACCGACGCGGTTCCACCAGCGAAGGGAAAAGAACCCAGGACGCCCCTCCAGAAGACACCCGGCCCAGCAACGGCAGCCGCCACGCAGCAGCCAGGCGCTCGAGGTACCACCTCCGACCGCCACCCCGGCCCACGAACGCGTCGACACCGCCCTCGACGCGAAAACGACCCCTACGACACCGACCGACCCGCTACTCCCGCGTCCTCTCAGGCAGGAACCAGGAAAGGCGATCGCTGCCACACGAAGCACCCATCGGAACCCCGACGCACCTGGAGCCGACGCACCATCGATCGTCCCCGACATCATGGAACGCCTCCCGGGCAACACCTCGTACGGCGCCGGCATGCGGCCCAGCACCACGCCTGGAGCCATGTCGGTGAACCTCACCGCCCAAACTAGCCGTCGGTCAAACGCTACGACCGCCATCGGGACCCGCACGTTCGTACGTCACGCAGCGTACAACGTGGCGCAAGCACCCCCCAGGACACACACGAGCCCCCTACTCACGATCGAGGCACCCGCCATCGTCGCCAGCATAAGCGAATACACTCGCGAAGTCGAACCACCAAGCGCATTCGACACAACAATCCTCCCCGAGAACCCCGACCACTCTTGCGACCCAGGAATCGACGACCCACCCGAGGACGATTCGGAACGAATCTCCGACCCATGGCCTCCCGACATCGCGCCGAAAATACGGAAATTCCTAGACGAGGAACTGCCAACACTCGCGGGCCTCCGAGGGACGACGGATCTGACGGACACCATCGTCATGAGGGACAACCGACCCATAAAACAACGGTACTACCCGAAAAATCCAGCCATGCGGCGGATCATCGATGAACAGGTCGACCAACTGATAGCCGAGGACCTAATCGAACCATCCCGGAGCACCCACAGCGCGCCAATCGTCCTGGTCCGCAAAAAGGACGGGAGATGGCGCATGTGTGTAGATTGTCGGCAGCTAAGCGAGCGTTCCATCCCGGACGCGTACCCGCTACCCAGGATCAACTACATACTAGAGCGACTCCGAAATGCCCACTTCATCACGACCCTCGACCTGAAAAACGGATATTGGCAGATAGCAATGGCCCGCGACAGCCGGGAAGCCACGGCATTCAGGATACCCGGCCGAGGATTATACCAATGGAAAGTAATGCCTTTCGGCATTACTCCGCGGGAGCCACATTTCAACGGACCCTCTACGCCGTTATCGGCGAAGACATGGAACCATTCGCGTTCGCATATCTCGACGACATCATCATCGTCGGGAAAAGCTTCCAGGAACACCTGAACAACGTGAAAGAAGTTTTCGCACGACTGCGAAAGGCGAACCTACCTACAACACGGACAAGTGTGCCTTCTTCCAGCGCCGGATAAAATACCTGGGCCACGTGATCAGCGAAGAAGGTATCCACACGGACCCCGACAAAATCGCAGCCGTAAAGGATCTGAGGCCGCCGACCAACCTGAAGGAGCTACGACAATGCGTAGGCATGGCCGGGTGGTACAGCAGGTTCGTCCCAAACTTTGCCACCGTAGTCCAACCAATGTCACTGCTGCTGAAGAAAGGGAAAGCATGGACATGGGGTCAAGAACAACAAGACGCCTTCGACGAGCTGAAAACACTGCTCACCACCGCACCGGTACTCGCCTGCCCAGACTTTAACGTCAAATTTTCCCTGCAGACGGACGCAAGCAACCTTGGAGTAGGCGCGGTCCTCACCCAATAGATCGAAGGGAAAGAGCGGGTCATCGCATACGTCAGTCGACGCCTCACCAAGGCAGAAGAAAACTACTCGGCCACCGACAAGGAATGCCTCGCCGTCATCTGGGCGATCCGAAAACTGCGATGCTATCTCGAAGGCTACCGATTCGACGTCATCACCGATCTCTCGCACTAAAGTGGCTGAATACCCTCGAGAGCCCTTACAGGAGAGTAGCAAGATGGGCGCTCGAACTACAGCAATACCAATACGACGTGCACTATCGGGCCGGCAACCAGAACGTAGTCGCAGACGCACTGTCAAGACAACCACTGGAGACCCTCTCCCGCATTGAGGAAGACGACACACCATGCACCTGGCTTAAACAAAGGATCCAACAAGTCCAAGACGAACCCCAGAAGTACCCAGACTACACGTGCAAAAATTGGCAGCTATACCGCTACCTAGGACACGGAGCCGACGACGACGACCACATACCGTGGAAACTATGCGTGCCCAAAAACGGCCGGACAAGAGTACTCCGCGAATGCCATAACGAACCAACGGCAGGGCACCTTGGCGTCCGAAAAACAATCCTGAGGACAACACAACGATACTACTGGCCAGGACTACAGAGAGACGTGCGACGGTACGTGCAGGGCTGCGTAAGCTGTCAGAAGTTCAAAGCCACGCAGCGCAAGGCCGTGGGCAGGATGCTCACACGTAAAGCCGAAGAACCCTTCGCCACCCTGTGTGCCGACTTCGTCGGACCATTACCACGGTCCAAGCACGGGAACACCATCTTACTGGTATTCTTCGACACTTTCTCCAAGTGGGTCGAACTGGTACCCCTCAAGAAAGCGACAACGGCGAACCTCGAACGAGCCTTCAGAGAACGAATACTGAGCAGCTTCGGCGTGCCGAAACTATTCGTCTGCGACAACGGAACGCAGGCGTGGAGCTGCAACACACAGCCCCGTATTGCCCCCAAGAAAACCCGACGGAGAGAGCCAATCGGACTGTGAAAACGATGATCGCCCAGTTCGTCGACGACCACCAGAATACATGGGACGAGCTCCTACCCGAGATGTCATTGGCGATCAACTCCAGCGTCTCCGAGACGACCGGATTCAGCCCCGCCTTCCTCCTGCAACGAAGAGAGCGCCGACTCCCCGGCGCCCTCTACGACGAAGTCACGCCCGGGACAGGGAGTACGCCAGAGGCGGCCACCAGCAAAGCGACGAGGCTGAAAGAAGTATTCGCCATCGTCCGGAACAACATCCAGAGAGCCAGTCAAGAACAAGGGAGACATTACAACCTCCGCCGGCGACTATGGCGCCCCGCCGTCGGATCACTGGTACTACTACGCCAACACCACCTCTCAAACGCCGCCGAGGGCTTTGCGGCAAAGCTAGCCCCGAAGTTCGACGGCCCCTACCGGGTCAAGAGTTTTCCATCACCAAACATTGCCAAATTACAACACTGCAAGACCGCAAATATCAACGACCTGAGAGAGTTCCACGATCACGAGTCCGAAGAACCCACTGACCTACTCGAGAACGCTGACATCCACGAAGAAAGCAACGAGACCTCAACCCGGCGCCCCAACCACGACGCCACTGAGTCAGCGAAACCCGGGGCACCCGGCCAAAAGGCAGCATCGGCATAAAACGAGGCCGACGGCATAATACCGCCGAGAATGCAAGCGCAGCGAACCGCGCGACCACCAATTAATCGAACAGCGCTGACGCCAGCGAGAGAAGTAACGCTCACGACCGCGCGCCCCACAAATCCGCTGACGAAGCGAAGAGAACGAGGAAACCCCAACGCAGACCACAGAAGAAACCACAAGAGCCCGACCCGCGAGTCTTCGTAACTCTCGTCGGGGAAGAAAGGGGAGGGTGTAACGAACCCAAAAGGTTTCGATACAATCCGTCCACCGACCTATAATGGGCGCATCGCACCGCACCCCACAACCAGCGCCCCCTCCGCAAGCAACCAACGATTAACACGCGCCAACTCTAGAACGATGACCAAAGACATCAGGTCACACGAGCTTTCCCCCACTCCAGGCCAAGCCATCGGCCAAGTGCAGTCTTCCGGGTTCATCGACTGCGGAAAGATGACACCGCGAAAGTCTGCGACGGTCACCAAAAACGGCAAAGTGCACCCCGACGCGGAAGTGCACTTTCGAACCCGCGGAGTCAGCAATACGGGCCTATAAAAAGACGGCGACGAGAACCAAAGAACAACTTACGCAGAGATCCGGCTCACAGTACGGTCGTGGTACCAAGACTTACGCAGAGATCCGGCTCACAGTACGGTCGTGGTACCAAAACTTACGCAGAGACTCGACCCGGAGTACAGACGCGGTACCCGGAACTCACCAGAAGACATCGGCGCACAATTTAAAATAAGTTCATTTAAACCGCTAAGAAATACAATAAAGTGTCAAATTATTAAGGTAAGTTCACCCCAATTAGCCGAGGTACCGACGCCGCCCCGCCCCGAGTCCATACAGTCGTTTCGTACACACGACGAGCGACGCCCATTCTAGCCCTGATCCACCTCTCTACGACAGGCCGCCCCCCTGACGACGCCTTTAAGGTTCCATCACATTTCTACAAATTTCTTGTGGATTGACCCCTGGACGGGACTGAGCTTACCTCAGCCTGAAATAGGTCCATCCCAATACTTGTATAAATAATATAATATATATAAATATATTTATATATATAATATACATAAACATATAAATTGTACAAATACCATCGGGCATACTTTCAGGCGAAGAACACAAATATCCTTTCCTATCCGCCCGACAAGCGACCACTACAAATCCCCCCGGCCAAGATCACACTTTGGTGTTAATCACATCAAAGGGTGATAGACGCTTGGAGGAAAACCGTTAACCTGTATTAGGATGGTCACTGCTTTATGTCTTTAGCGTGGTATTTTCCGATAAGTCTACCTTGGGGATCTTCCAACTCGTAATAACTGTGAACAAGCCTACGTTTTATTCTAGCTTTTACAAAATTAGGAGCTAGTTTTGCGCTGAAACCTTTAACGAAATTTCTCTGCTGAAAGTTGCGTCTGTAGACCTCCTGGCCAATTTTGAACGCCACTTCACGACTTCGAAGGTTGTACTGCTGTTCGTTTCGTTGGTGTTGTTTTTGTATTGTTCGTTGGGCTGTTTTTCGAATCACATCAAACGAATCTTCCCGACCAAAACTCACTGTACGATCTTCTAAAACCTGCAAATTTCGTAAGAGCTGATAGGTGTCTCCATTGGTGATCATGTGCTGTCCAAATGCAACCCGATAGGGGCTGTCGTTTAGGGCTGAATGCAGACTAGATCGTAAGGCACAACTAATAGAACTAAGCTGCTCATCCCAATTAGTTTGATCTGGCTTGATGTAAGCTTTAATGGCGGCAATAACGGATCTGTTAACGCGTTCCGATGCGTTGGCTTGATGCGTACACAGCCGTATAAAAATGCTGCACATTGTACTATTTCAACAGCGAATTAAAGTGATGGGACTTAAATTGTACTCCATTGTCGGACACAACCACTTCGGGTACCCCGAAGCAATGGAATAGGTCCTCTTCCATGAATCGAGTTATCGCCTCCGCTGTAAATTTCTTTACGGGTTTTAAAAACGGATATTTTGAAAGATGGTCCAAAACAACGAAGATACCGATATTTCCGGATTTGCTTCGTGGATACGGACCCAGGAAATCCACAAACAACTTCTGAAACACTCGTTGAGTTTCCTTCACTGGATCTAATGGGGATCGTAACGAACGATTCGGGTACTTGGTGCACTTGCAGACCGAACAGCTGTTTATGAACGCTCTCACATCGGTTACTAAACTTGGCCAATAATAATAACGTCGAACTCTCTCCAACGTCTTATTAATGCCGCTATGAGCTGCTAGCGACTGTTCGTGACTCTGTTTTAGTACATCGGACACCAGCTCCGTTGGAACCCACAGCTTCCAACACAGGTCGTCAGCGATCTGATCAGCAGCCGCGTGTTCTGCTCGCCGATATATGAGATTATCGATCACCTTAATGTCTGGCATCTGTGTCTGGTTTCCTTTAATTTTTCGAATCAGTTCCAAATATTCTGCCGACTTGAAGCAATCAGACTGCAGGTCTACCAATCCATCGCAGCTGAATGCCGATAGATCTTCGGTGTGCACCCGCGACAGAGCATCTGGGACAACATTTTGGCTACCTTTGCGGTGGAAAATTTTGAAGTTGAACCCCTGCAATTTGAGAGCCCATCTTGCCAACCTAGAACTTAGGTCCGATTGTGACATTAGCCACTTCAATGATGCATGGTCGGTATGGATGGAGAACTCGTGTCCTTCCACATAAGCTCGAAACTTCTTCACACACATTATGGCTGCCAAACACTCTTTCTCCGTGACTGAATAGTTTCGCTGACACTGATTCAGCTTGCGAGACATGAATGCGATTGGGATGTCATTACCATCGCTATCCGTTTGCATTAACACGCCGCCAACTCCGGTGTGGCTGGCATCGCAATGAATGGCAAATGGAATAGTAAAGTATAGCCCCCTATGTAGGACTGGTGCCTCGCACATTTGGTCTTTTAAACTTTCAAACGCCGTTTGCGCTTCGTTGGTCCATACAAACGATCGACGTTGCTTTAGTGTATCTGATATTGGGGCAGCAGTTCCGGCATAGTTTTTAATAAATTTATGGTACCATCCAGTGGTTCCCAAAAATCGACGCACTTGCTTCACCGATCGAGGCACTGGAAACTCCCGAATAGCAGCAACTTTTTCGGGATCCGTTTGTATCATCCCATACCCTATCACGTGGCCCAGGTATTTCACTTCCTTCAGGCAAAATTTGCTCTTCTCTACGTTTATCGTCAGTCCAGCTTGAGACAGTCGGTCGTCCAGCGCTTTCAACACGGACATGTGCTTCTCGAAGGACTCCGAAATCACCAATAAGTCGTCGAGATATTAATGAAAATCTCATTTCGCAAAGATGGTGGGATAACTTTATCCATCAGTTTGGACATGGTCTGTGGGGCATTGCATAAACCAAACGGCATCACCGTGAATTGATATAGCGGCCTCCTAGGCACAGCAAAAGCCGTCTTCTCCCGTGCCCTTGGGGAAGCGGAATCTGCCAGTAAGCATCTTTAAGATCGATGCTTGAAATGAACTGCGCTTTTGGAAGTCTACTTAAAATGCCATCAATGAGGGGCATAGGGTAAGCATTTTTGACTGTTACTCCGTTAACTTTCCAGCTATCAAGGCAAAGGCGAACCTTACCTGGCTAACGCACAGGTTTCTTCAATCACACCAAGGCCTAACATTCGGTCCAACTCTTCGTATATACATTTTTCGACTGCAGGCGACACTGCGTAGTGACGTTGTTTTATGGGCCGCGTCTCTGAAATTTCTATGTCATGTGTAAGCCAGTTTGTCTTTCCTAATCCTTTTTCGGCAAACGAAGGGAACATCTGTACTATCGCTATAATTCCTTCTTCTAATTAATTCTTCCTTCTGCTGTAATTCCGACAAAGGTATTTGCATCGGGTTGCCAAAGTTTATAGCCGCCAAACTGTTATTATTCGCTTTGCTCATTAAGAAGAACGGCAGTAGATTAAAGCTTCTCCAAAAGTCTATTCCTAGATATAACTCCTGCGATAACGATGGTACAAGATAAAGGCATATTCGTTTGGAATTTCCACGAAAGCAAATGAGTGTGGAGATCCTACCTAGAATAACTTGCTTTTTCCCATCTGCGGTTCGCACGGCTGACTTCATCGGCTTGACCTCAGGATTTGTTCGAGCTTACTCTCCTGCAAATTTACCCCCAAGGCAGCTGATTGAGGCGCCTGTGTCCATTAATCCACTTATCGTCTTGCCAAACAGAGTGACATTAGCGTAGGGTCGTAGATCAGTTATATTACTAATAACAGAGGCTAATAATGCTCTGCGCGCATTTTTACTCTGCGTGCGGAACAGCTTCCTACGCTTACGGTCTCGAGTTTTGCTAGGCGCAGGGGTCGTTTCCTGATCGTCGTCCTGTACTGGTATCATAGTGGTCGTTATCATGTCAGGAGGTAGGGGGAGTGAGCTTGACGTAGCCCCGGTTACTCCGTATTCGTCGCCTTCGACCCTAATTTGCGTGCATTCGATATCGGTGCACGAGCCAACTCGTTTTTTGACGAGCTACATTTTCGGCACGATGGCATAACAGAATACTTTACACTCTGCTTCGCACTCTGGATATCGGTGGCCTTGTTTATTGCAATTCCAGCAAGAAAGCGTCATCGCGTCGATATCAAAAGCGTCAGCTTCTTCCGAATCTGCTTCTGCCAGACCTTCTGTCTGGATGGACATTTCGTTCACCTGATTGCGAGGAACAAATCGTCGAGTAGCCGGGATTGGCTTAGCAGTGTTTTCGATGAACCTTTCACGCTTGCGGACCACTTGTCGCAACTGCACAATGTTCGATATGGGCACATATAAAATCTCATGTTGTATCTCATTGAGCAGATTTGCTCGCAACACCTCTAACAAGGACTGCTCGGTCATCGGCTGCACGAGCTTGTCTGCAAGCGCCACTATGGCCTCATAAAAACTGTCAAACGGTTCGTTGACTTTCTGCTTCCTCTGGGTGATCGCGGTTCTGATTTCTAAATCTGTTCTGCCGTCCGAAAACTGCGATCTCAGAGCAATACAGAGATCAATCCAGCGCACTCTTGGTACGCTTTTATGATACCTCCAGTACCATTCACCCGCGCTTCCTTCGAACAGGTTGCTCGCGTAGCGAGATAACAATTCAAAATTGCTATCTAATGTCTGGCTAGTCAGAGCTTCGACGCGATACAAAAAATAATCTATTGACATAGAGGAGCGCCCTGAGAATCTCAACTTCCAGTTCGCGATTATCTGGCTAATCCGATCCGCGCGCAACTGATGTGATTGCTGCGACTCGAGTGGGGCTGACAAGTTAGTCGGTCGCTCGGACGCTGAGTTTGGTAATGCTGCGTTTTCCCTGGCGGATAACCTAAAGAGTTGCTCAAAGGATTGATTTGACCTAACGGGAGAGGACTGCCTATGGGCTGGGTGTACCCTTTCCGTTGAAACTGGAGCTGTATTCTGGAGCGACAATCTTTGAAACCCCGCTTCAATCGCGTTAGCTAGCATTTGAGTGTGCTGTGCTAGTGCGGCTGTCACTGCGTCCGCAATGGTCTGTTGCAAGCTACCATCCGTGGCTGGCAGACCCGTTCAAACTGCTGAAGCTGTCACCACTGCTGCCGCAGAATTTGGCGGTTGGCCTCTAGGACGATCTGGAGCGGCCATTGGACCGGAAACACTAGGCCCTTCGGGTTGGCTAACACTTCGGACCCCACTCTGCATATTGGCAGCGGATAATTGGTTTTGCTGTGATTTAAGTGTTTTCGAACGGAATCTGGTCACTGAAACTGCCCCTGGTTGGTTGCCTGAGGCTTGAGCTGCTTCTAGTTCTTCTGCCAAATTAAGGGTCGATTTGCTCAGCGCAGTTCTGCACACTGGACAGACTTTCTTATTTCCTGAACGTGCACTAAAGCAGGTGTGATGGAAATAGTGGTTACAGCTGGGAGCTAATAGCTGGCCTGGGTATTCGACTTCTTGCGTGCATACACAGCAAACGCTTTCGCTCTCTTTTGGCTGAATCCTATAATCCGGGCTTCGGTCTACCGGCATCGTAAAGTTATACTATATATTAACTAGCTTTAAGCACGTCCCTATAAATCTAGTTCAGACAAATATTAACAAAAAAACAATAATAACGGGGAAAGCAAAAAAAACGATCTTTGATAGAGAGATTTTGGGGAAACCATGCAACCCTTTCCCTCCTAAAAGGTTGCCAATAACTATGCGTGGTAGAGCGAAAAAGGGGGAAATAAAGAGAAGGTATCTTCGGCAATCGTGACCCAAATAGTAGCTCTAGGCCACTTCCTCTCTGCGGCGAACGCCTAAACATAGGGACGGACGACGTTCTTGCACGCGTGCCCATACCAGGATCACGACGGTGCTCGTCAGCCGCCCATCGAGGAAACATTACCGAAGCGGTTACGGGGAGTTTGTAATAGTTTCTGCGTGCTACGACCCATACCTTTTCCGCAGCCATTATCGGTCCGGGCCGGAAGCGTAGCACGAAGAAACGCACCAGCACCAGGGGTACCACGTTCGGCCGGCGATAACCTGCTGTATAAATCGGCGCACGAATAGACCAATCACTAGAAAGTAGATAGAGAAACAAAAGACGGAGGCACCCTAATAACCCCGATTCGAGTTGAGCGGCAACAAAAAAAAATGTTAATTCTTCTAGCTGACTCCGGCGACAACTGAACCAAAGCTACCCAAGGTACCTGTCAATTTCCAAGGGATTCGGGCAAATGTATTCACTAATACGCTTTTGTGTAGCGGCAGGTCGTAGATTTACTCCACTAATAACCCTGGGTCCAGCCAACTTCCACATACCAGTGAATCCATCTAGATTTTACTGCTATGGCATATACTGCTCGGCAATAAAGCTATGTTGAAGCTATTATCGATTCCAGAGCAGCTTACCATCGAACAGGGGTTATGGATCCTACTCCGATGCGGGCTAAACGTTATCGGAAACTAATAAGCATCCACCATCACAGGATCCAATTCCAGGACAAAAGGATAGGGCTTTAAAGAAGGGGGGTGGGAAACAGGGAACAAAAGTCTTAAGCCAGTGCATGACTATGCACTGCTCGCAGGTGTTATGGACTTTCTCAACAATTTTTCTGCTTCGGGGTCAAGTTTGGCTGGGGTCACACACAACCATATAGGTTAATGTAACTCCGCTTTGTAAGGTTTACAATTACGTCAACCCTAACCTTCAGGCCTTTCGGCCCCACGTTGGGCGCCAAATAAAATAATTATTACTGTAACGAGTAACGAAGAGAATCTTCGCACGATGAAGCTGGTGGTCGGCTAACTGAGAAGGAGTACACGCTCGCTTCCACGGCTGGTCTCTGGTCGGAAATGGGGATGGGTTCTTTGGGGTAACCCTCCAGTTAGGTTGCTTCGCTCCTGCTGGTATTATTTTATTAAAATTCGCGTACTCTTTTTGGGAATGGGAGGGGTCAGACAAGGAAAGGATCGTTAGGGGTACGGAAAGTATAGTGGGGCAAAGATAGTGCAGAGAAGGAGTAGGGATCTACCACCGCGGCGGACATCTCTGTTTTGCTGGCACGGAGTCGTGCCACGCCCACCCTACCATGATCCTGAAAGATCCAATAATAATATTATGATCCCTGGAGTGTCCGGTATTGGTCATCCTATTTAGCTCACGAGCGGCATGGTTCCCCCCAAATACGGTAACGTCTAGCACATATTCATCTTAACAATCATTTTATTAGAAACTATATTCAGATACCCTCATGTTACAAGAAAAAAGAAACACTAACCGAGAACTCCAAGACAAGGCTAAATGGACAAAAGGAGGAACGAAAAGCGTCACAAGAGATATAGCTATTATTACTAGGGAATATTTAGATAAATAAATACGATAAGTGTAAATAGTTATAAGTGCATATACGATATTTTATAGTGCGATATAAACTAATGATTTTTCCTTAAATAGAAAGATAATACTATAGCGCAATATAGGTACACATGTCCCAGCACATCGGCTTCAGGGAGTAGTTGGACATACTATTCGTTTTACCAAGCGTACTGTAAAGGCAGAAGGCCAATCAGCTGTGACTACTTTAAAAGTGTGAGTTCAACGACCGACAAACAGCTCTAGCAAAAAATAACGAAGCTTTTGCCACGCTCGCGGAATTTTGGGAGGCAAAGAAATGTAGTGTTGTTGGTATATTATAAAGCTCACTCAGTTTTTGTTTGTGTTCCCGCGGCGAAAGATCTTTCGTAGCTGGCTGTGTGGCTGTGTGTGGGTGCATTAAACTTTTACCTGCAAACCAAAAACAAAATCGTACAGCGCGTGCTGCATGGCATAAGCTCGCGGATGGGACCCGGCCGAGCGGACGCTTTTAAGCTCAAACTTTTAAACTTTTATCAAATGCATTTTCAAACTTTCCATGGGTTGCTGGATTTTATCCTGTTTTTTTTTTTCTGTCTACAATTATCACTAAGTATATCCAACTACACAAAAACAGACATATCAACGGACTGCGAGGTTCAAGGGAATGCGAGTCATGGTGGGATCTTACTGGCCTCAGTGGCTTTCAGTGGGCTGTGTATACATATGTATGTGAGCACATCTCTTACAGTTTTTTCGGGTACATTCAGCCTACATAATTACACTAACGTGCACATAAGACAAACACTGGCCTCAACTGCACTTTAAATAAACGTTTGAACAGCTATGCCGAATCACGAGAAGAACAGGAGAGGCGATACCACTAGGGGTCGCCGGGAGGTTATGTACACACGTGGTGCACTATTTTTTCCCGCCCGGTAGGAACATTTAAGCGGCTTCGGTCCTACGCTGACTGCAAGCACCGGTTTCCGTTTCTTGGCCCGGTTTTGAACGCGAAACGGTTACGCCAATTCGCCGCACTTAGCCCGTTCAGCCCACCGACTTGGTGGATCAGCTGGTTCGTAGTGCGGGGGCTTAAAGCTCGGGCTGCAGCTTTTGGATACTTCCCAAACTAAGTGCCGATTCTAATGTGGAATTTGAAAATACTGATCAGGCTACTTTTTCTAACAGTTACTCAACTGGCACTGCGAAAATAGGGGGATGGGGTTGAGGTGCTAATTCCTTCTTTCTCCAGGTTTTTTTTTTTTTTGTGTTGGGGCTGCTCACCTCTAAGCGGAAACTACAGAAAAAGTCGGAAAATCTAACTTCGAGGCTCCTAGCACTGTCGAAGGCCGGTACTCACGTTTTCGATTAGAGCCCAACCTGCTTTCTTGGGTTCTTTTTTTCCGATCGAGTGCACTTTGGTTTCACACCACGGTTATTTACGGCGGTTTAATTTTATTTTTATTATTTTTTTTTTCTCACCGCGCAACTGAATGCTTGTACGGCCACGAGGAGAAAGAAAGATTTGGGCGGATCTACTGACCAACAAAAATTTTGTTCTCCGGATCTGCCTTTGTCTGTCTGGATGGACATTTCGTTCACCTGATTGCGAGGAACAAATCGTCGAGTAGCCGGGATTGGCTTAGCAGTGTTTTCGATGAACCTTTCACGCTTGCGGACCACTTGTCGCAACTGCACAATGTTCGATATGGGCACATATAAAATCTCATGTTGTATCTCATTGAGCAGATTTGCTCGCAACACCTCTAACAAGGACTGCTCGGTCATCGGCTGCACGAGCTTGTCTGCAAGCGCCACTATGGCCTCATAAAAACTGTCAAACGGTTCGTTGACTTTCTGCTATCTCTGGGTGATCGCGGTTCTGATTTCTAAATCTGTTCTGCCGTCCGAAAACTGCGATCTCAGAGCAATACAGAGATCAATCCAGCGCACTCTTGGTACGCTTTTATGATACCTCCAGTACCATTCACCCGCGCTTCCTTCGAACAGGTTGCTCGCGTAGCGAGATAACAATTTAAAATTGCTATCTAATGTCTGGCTGGTCAGAGCTTCGACGCGATACAAAAAATCATCTATTGACATAGAGGAGCGCCCTGAGAATCTCAACTTCCAGTTCGCGATTATCTGGCTAATCCGATCCGCGCGCAACTGATGTGATTGCTGCGACTCGAGTGGGGCTGACAAGTTAGTCGGTCGCTCGGACGCTGAGTTTGGTAATGCTGCGTTTTCCCTGGCGGATAACCTAAAGAGTTGCTCAAAGGATTGATTTGACCTAACGGGAGAGGACTGCCTATGGGCTGGGTGTACCCTTTCCGTTGAAACTGGAGCTGTATTCTGGAGCGACAATCTTTGAAACCCCGCTTCAATCGCGTTAGCTAGCATTTGAGTGTGCTGTGCTAGTGCGGCTGTCACTGCGTCCGCAATGGTCTGTTGCAAGCTACCATCCGTGGCTGGCAGACCCGTTCAAACTGCTGAAGCTGTCCCCACTGCTGCCGCAGAATTTGGCGGTTGGCCTCTAGGACGATCTGGAGCGGCCATTGGACCGGAAACACTAGGCCCTTCGGGTTGGCTAACACTTCGGACCCCACTCTGCATATTGGCAGCGGATAATTGGTTTTGCTGTGATTTAAGTGTTTTCGAACGGAATCTGGTCACTGAAACTGCCCCTGGTTGGTTGCCTGAGGCTTGAGCTGCTTCTAGTTCTTCTGCCAAATTAAGGGTCGATTTGCTCAGCGCAGTTCTGCACACTGGACAGACTTTCTTATTTCCTGAACGTGCACTAAAGCAGGTGTGATGGAAATAGTGGTTACAGCTGGTAGCTAATAGCTGGCCTGGGTATTCGACTTCTTGCGTGCATACACAGCAAACGCTTTCGCTCTCTTTTGGCTGAATCCTATAATCCGGACTTCGGTCTACCGGCATCGTAAAGTTATACTATATATTAACTAGCTTTAAGCACGTCCCTATAAATCTAGGTCAGACAAATATTAACAAAAAAAAACAATAATAACGGGGAAAGCAAAAAAAACGATCTTTGATAGAGAGATTTTGGGGAAACCATGCAACCCTTTCCCTCCTAAAAGGTTGCCAATAACTATGCGTGGTAGAGCGAAAAAGGGGGAAATAAAGAGAAGGTATCTTCGGCAATCGTGACCCAAATAGTAGCTCTAGGCCACTTCCTCTCTGCGGCGAACGCCTAAACATAGGGACGGACGACGTTCTTGCACGCGTGCCCATACCAGGATCACGACGGTGCTCGTCAGCCGCCCATCGAGGAAACATTACCGAAGCGGTTACGGGGAGTTTGTAATAGTTTCTGCGTGCTACGACCCATACCTTTTCCGCAGCCATTATCGGTCCGGGCCGGAAGCGTAGCACGAAGAAACGCACCAGCACCAGGGGTACCACGTTCGGCCGGCGATAACCTGCTGTATAAATCGGCGCACGAATAGACCAATCACTAGAAAGTAGAGAGAGAAACAAAAGACGGAGGCACCCTAATAACCCCGATTCGAGTTGAGCGGCAACAAAAAAAAATGTTAATTCTTCTAGCTGACTCCGGCGACAACTGAACCAAAGCTACCCAAGGTCCCTGTCAATTTCCAAGGGATTCGGGCAAATGTATTCACTAATACGCTTTTGTGTAGAGGCCGGTCGTAGATTTACTCCACTAATAACCCTGGGTCCAGCCAACTTCCACATACCAGTGAATCCATCTAGATTTCACTGCTATGGCATATACTGCTCGGCAATAAAGCTATGTTGAAGCTATTATCGATTCCAGAGCAGCTTACCATCGAACAGGGGTTATGGATCCTACTCCGATGCGGGCTAAACGTTATCGGAAACTAATAAGCATCCACCATCACAGGATCCAATTCCAGGACAAAAGGATAGGGCTTTAAAGAAGGGGGGTGGGAAACAGGGAACAAAAGTCTTAAGCCAGTGCATGACTATGCACTGCTCGCAGGTGTTATGGACTTTCTCAACAATTTTTCTGCTTCGGGGTCAAGTTTGGCTGGGGTCACACACAACCATATAGGTTAATGTAACTCCGCTTTGTAAGGTTTACAATTACGTCAACCCTGACCTTCAGGCCTTTCGGCCCCACGTTGGGCGCCAAATAAAATAATTATTACTGTAACGAGTAACGAAGAGAATCTTCGCACGATGAAGCTGGTGGTCGGCTAACTGAGAAGGAGTACACGCTCGCTTCCACGGCTGGTCTCTGGTCGGAAATGGGGATGGGTTCTTTGGGGTAACCCTCCAGTTAGGTTGCTTCGCTCCTGCTGGTATTATTTTATTAAAATTCGCGTACTCTTTTTGGGAATGGGAGGGGTCAGACAAGGAAAGGATCGTTAGGGGTACGGAAAGTATAGTGGGGCAAAGATAGTGCAGAGAAGGAGTAGGGATCTACCACCGCGGCGGACATCTCTGTTTTGCTGGCACGGAGTCGTGCCACGCCCACCCTACCATGATCCTGAAAGATCCAATAATAATATTAGGATCCCTGGAGTGTCCGGTATTGGTCATCCTATTTCGCTCACGAGCGGCATGGTTCCCCCCAAATACGGTAACGTCTAGCACATATTCATCTTAACAATCATTTTATTAGAAACTATATTCAGATACCCTCATGTTACAAGAAAAAAGAAACACTAACCGAGAACTCCAAGACAAGGCTAAATGGACAAAAGGAGGAACGAAAAGCGTCACAAGAGATATAGCTATTATTACTAGGGAATATTTAGATAAATAAATACGATAAGTGTAAATAGTTATAAGTGCATATACGATATTTTATAGTGCGATATAAACTAATGATTTTTCCTTAAATAGAAAGATAATACTATAGCGCAATATAGGTACACATGTCCCAGCACATCGGCTTCAGGGAGTAGTTGGACATACTATTCGTTTTACCAAGCGTACTGTAAATACAGAAGGCCAATCAGCTGTGACTACTTTAAAAGTGTGAGGTCAACGACCGACAAACAGCTCTAGCAAAAAATAACGAAGCTTTTGCCACGCTCGCGGAATTTTGGGAGGCAAAGAAATGTAGTGTTGTTGGTATATTATAAAGCTCACTCAGTTTTTGTTTGTGTTCCCGCGGCGAAAGATCTTTCGTAGCTGGCTGTGTGGCTGTGTGTGGGTGCATTAAACTTTTACCTGCACCCGGCCGAGCGGACGCTTTTAAGCTCAAACTTTTAAACTTTTATCAAATGCATTTTCAAACTTTCCATGGGTTGTTGGATTTTTTTCCTGTTTTTTTTTTTTCTGTCAACAATTATCACTAAGTATATCCAACTACACAAAAACAGACATATCAACGGACTGCGAGGTTCAAGGGAATGCGAGTCATGGTGGGATCTTACTGGCCTCAGTGGCTTTCAGTGGGCTGTGTATACATATGTATGTGAGCACATCTCTTACAGTTTTTTCGGGTACATTCAGCCTACATATTGACACTAACGTGCACATAAGACAAACACTGGCCTCAACTGCACTTTAAATAAACGTTTGAACAGCTATGCCGAATCACGAGAAGAACAGGAGAGGCGATACCACTAGGGGTACTGCACTGCGAAAATAGGGGGATGGGGTTGAGGTGCTAATTCCTTCTTTCTCCAGGTTTTTTTTTTTTTTTTGTGTTGGGGCTGCTCACCTCTAAGCGGAAACTACAGAAAAAGTCGGAAAATCTAACTTCGAGGCTCCTAGCACTGTCGAAGGCCGGTACTCACGTTTTCGATTAGAGCCCAATCTGCTTTCTTGGGTTCTTTTTTTCCGATCGAGTGCACTTTGGTTTCACACCACGGTTATTTACGGCGGTTTAATTTTGTTTTTATTATTTTTTTTTCTCACCGCGCAACTGAATGCTTGTACGGCCACGAGGAGAAAGAAAGATTTGGGCGGATCTACTGACCAACAAAAATTTTGTTCTCCGGATCTGCCTTTGCACGATCCTTCGCCATTCACCTTGAATGGTTATGGACATGGTGGCGAGATTTTTGTTCGTTTTTAGTTAGTGCGACCACCAATTAATCGAACAGCGCTGACGAAGCGAAGAGAACGAGGAAACCCCAACGCAGACCACAGAAGAAACCACAAGAGCCCGACCCGCGAGTCTTCGTAACTCTCGTCGGGGAAGAAAGGGGAGGGTGTAACGAACCCAAAAGGTTTCGATACAATCCGTCCACCGACCTATAATGGGCGCATCGCACCGCACCCCACAACCAGCGCCCCCTCCGCAAGCAACCAACGATTAACACGCGCCAACTCTAGAACGATGACCAAAGACATCAGGTCACACGAGCTTTCCCCCCACTCCAGGCCAAGCCATCGGCCAAGTGCAGTCTTCCGGGTTCATCGACTGCGGAAAGATGACACCGCGAAAGTCTGCGACGGTCACCAAAAACGGCAAAGTGCACCCCGACGCGGAAGTGCACTTTCGAACCCGCGGAGTCAGCAATACGGGCCTATAAAAAGACGGCGACGAGAACCAAAGAACAACTTACGCAGAGATCCGGCTCACAGTACGGTCGTGGTACCAAGACTTACGCAGAGATCCGGCTCACAGTACGGTCGTGGTACCAAAACTTACGCAGAGACTCGACCCGGAGTACAGACGCGGTACCCGGAACTCACCAGAAGACATCGGCGCACAATTTAAAATAAGTTCATTTAAACCGCTAAGAAATACAATAAAGTGTCAAATTATTAAGGTAAAAACACCCGATTGCGTAAGTTCACCCCAATTAGTCGAGGTACCGACGCCGCCCCGCCCCGAGTCCATACAGTCGTTTCGCACACACGACGAGCGACGCCCATTCTAGCCCTGATCCACCTCTCTACGACAAGCCGCCCCCCTGACGACGCCTTTAGGGTTCCATCACATTTCTACAAATTTCTTGTGGATTGACCCCTGGACGGGACTGAGCTTACCTCAGCCTGAAATAGGTCCATCACAATACTTGTATAAATAATATAATATATATAAATATATTTATATATATAATATACATAAACATATAAATTGTACAAATACCATCGGGCATACTTTCAGGCGAAGAACACAAATATCCTTTCCTATCCGCCCGACAAGCGACCACTACAAATCCCCCCGGCCAAGATCACACTTTGGTGTTAATCACATCAAAGGGTGATAGACGCTTGGAGGAAAACCGTTAACCTGTATTAGGATGGTCACTGCTTTATGTCTTTAGCGTGGTATTTTCCGATAAGTCTACCTTGGGGATCTTCCAACTCGTAATAACTGTGACCAAGCCTACGTTTTATTCTAGCTTTTACAAAATTAGGAGCTGGTCTTGCGCTGAAACCTTTCACGAAATTGCTCTGCTGAAAGTTGCGTCTGCAGACCTCCTGGCCAACTTTGAACGCCACTTCACGACTTCGAAGGTTGTACTGCTGTTCGTTTCGTTGGTGTTGTTTTTGTATTGTTCGTTGGGCTGTTTTTCGAATCACATCAAACGAATCTTCCCGACCAAAACTCACTGTACGATCTTCTAAAACCTGCAAATGATAGGTGTCTCCATTGGTGATCATGTGCTGTCCAAATGCAACCCGATAGGGGCTGTCGTTTAGGACTGAATGCAGACTAGATCGTAAGGCACAACTAATAGAACTAAGCTGCTCATCCCAATTAGTTTGATCTGGCTTGATGTAAGCTTTAATGGCGGCAATAACGGATCTGTTAACGCGTTCCGATGCGTTGGCTTGATGCGTACACAGCCGTATAAAAATGCTGCACATTGTACTATTTCAACAGCGAATTAAAGTGATGGGACTTAAATTGTACTCCATTGTCGGACACAACCACTTCGGGTACCCCGAAGCAATGGAATAGGTCCTCTTCCATGAATCGAGTTATCGCCTCCGCTGTAAATTTCTTTACGGGTTTTAAAAACGGATATTTTGAAAGATGGTCCAAAACAACGAAGATACCGATATTTCCGGATTTGCTTCGTGGATACGGACCCAGGAAATCCACAAACAACTTCTGAAACACTCGTTGAGTTTCCTTCACTGGATCTAATGGGGATCGTAACGAACGATTCGGGTACTTGGTGCACTTGCAGACCGAACAGCTTATGAACGCTCTCACATCGGTTACTAAACTTGGCCAATAATAATAACGTCGAACTCTCTCCAACGTCTTATTAATGCCGCTATGAGCTGCTAGCGACTGTTCGTGACTCTGTTTTAGTACATCGGACACCAGCTCCGTTGGAACCCACAGCTTCCAACACAGGTCGTCAGCGATCTGATCAGCAGCCGCGTGTTCTGCTCGCCGATATATGAGATTATCGATCACCTTAATGTCTGGCATCTGTGTCTGGTTTCCTTTAATTTTTCGAATCAGTTCCAAATATTCTGCCGACTTGAAGCAATCAGACTGCAGGTCTACCAATCCATCGCAGCTGAATGCCGATAGATCTTCGGTGTGCACCCGCGACAGAGCATCTGGGACAACATTTTGGCTACCTTTGCGGTGGAAAATTTTGAAGTTGAACCCCTGCAATTTGAGAGCCCATCTTGCCAACCTAGAACTTAGGTCCGATTGTGACATTAGCCACTTCAATGATGCATGGTCGGTATGGATGGAGAACTCGTGTCCTTCCACATAAGCTCGAAACTTCTTCACACACATTATGGCTGCCAAACACTCTTTCTCCGTGACTGAATAGTTTCGCTGACACTGATTCAGCTTGCGAGACATGAATGCGATTGGGATGTCATTACCATCGCTATCCGTTTGCATTAACACGCCGCCAACTTCGGTGTGGCTGGCATCGCAATGAATGGCAAATGGAATGGTAAAGTCGGGGCTATGTAGGACTGGTGCCTCGCACATTTGGTCTTTTAAACTTTCAAACGCCCTTTGCGCTTCGTTGGTCCATACAAACGATCGACGTTGCTTTAGTGTATCTGATATTGGGGCAGCAGTTCCGGCATAGTTTTTAATAAATTTATGGTACCATCCAGTGGTTCCCAAAAATCGGCGCACTTGCTTCACCGATCGAGGCACTGGAAACTCCCGAATAGCAGCAACTTTTTCGGGATCCGTTTGTATCATCCCATACCCTATCACGTGGCCCAGGTATTTCACTTCCTTCAGGCAAAATTTGCTCTTCTCTACGTTTATCGTCAGTCCAGCTTGAGACAGTCGGTAGGCCAGCGCTTTCAACACGGACATGTGCTTCTCGAAGGACTCCGAAATCACCAATAAGTCGTCGAGATATTAATGAAAATCTCATTTCGCAAAGATGGTGGGATAACTTTATCCATCAGTTTGGACATGGTCTGTGGGGCATTGCATAAACCAAACGGCATCACCGTGAATTGATATAGCGGCCTCCCAGGCACAGCAAAAGCCGTCTTCTCCCGTGCCCTTGGAGTAAGCGGAATCTGCCAGTAAGTATCTTTAAGATCGATGCTTGAAATGAACTGCGCTTTTGGAAGTCTACTTAAAATGCCATCAATGAGGGGCATAGGGTAAGCATTTTTGACTGTTACTCCGTTAACTTTCCGGCTATCAAGGCAAAGGCGAACCTTACCTGGCTTACGCACAATTACTACAGGGGAAGACCACGGGCTATCTGATTCTTCAATCACACCAAGGCCTAACATTCGGTCCAACTCTTCGTATATACATTTTTCGACTGCAGGCGACACTGCGTAGTGACGTTGTTTTATGGGCCGCGTCTCTGAAATTTCTATGTCATGTGTAAGCCAGTTTGTCTTTCCTAATCCTTTTTCGGCAAACGAAGGGAACATCTGTACTATCGCTATAATTCCTTCTTCTAATTAATTCTTCCTTCTGCTGTAATTCCGACAAAGGTATTTGCATCGGGTTGTCAAAGTTTATAGCCGCCAAACTGTTATTATTCGCTTTGCTCATTAAGAAGAACGGCAGTAGATTAAAGCTTCTCCAAAAGTCTATTCCTAGATATAACTCCTGCGATAACGATGGTACAAGATAAAGGCATATTCGTTTGGAATTTCCACGAAAGCAAATGAGTGTGGAGATCCTACCTAGAATAACTTGCTTTTTCCCATCTGCGGTTCGCACGGCTGACTTCATCGGCTTGACCTCAGGGTTTGTTCGAGCTAACTCTTCTGCAAATTTACCCCAAGGCAGCTGATTGAGGCGCCTGTGTCCATTAATCCACTTATCGTCTTGCCAAACAGAGTGACATTAGCGTAGGGTCGTAGATCAGTTATATTACTAATAACAGAGGCTAATAATGCTCTGCGCGCATTTTTACTCTGCGTGCGGAACAGCTTCCTACGCTTACGGTCTCGAGTTTTGCTAGGCGCAGGGGTCGTTTCCTGATCGTCGTCCTTGTAATGTGCCAGAAATTCATATTCGTAGAGGTGTGAGATTGTATGTACGGATGGAGGTTGTACATACTTTTTTTGACGGTCAGACACCAATAGTATAGCAGGATTTCGGAACGTGTACCTCTAGCTATGCTCTAACTAGCTCGCCGGAATGTCGTGGGATCTTTCCTACTCTCCTATCTGCTATACGAACACATTCGCAAAGATGTTTTAGGTACACTTGATTTAATGTTCAAAAGGAACTCTACAAAAGAAATCAAAAAGAAAAGAATGTGAATTTTAACTAACTGTTTAACCGACTACCGACAAATAGTCAGGCTATATTCCGTCGCTCTTGGGGAACACAGATGACTTTGATCCCTTCTCTACCCTCCCTACCTTTGTATGCCGTTTAATCGACATCATAACCCTCATCGAGCGCATCTCTATTTGATCATCGGACTTCCTCAGGCTCTACTCAGGACAAACACGAAAGGTTTAATGTTCCATTATTATCTACTAATTATTATTTAATAATTCAAAATTTAAGGGTTTGGACTTCATGGTTTTCCAGATAAGTATAAACTTAGCATAAAGTAATTAAATAAAGAAGGAGGAAATAGTATCCAGTTATACCTAGTTATATGTATATATGTATATAGGACTTATGTGTAGAGAATATGGCGTAAAAGAAATTAAATTGGAAAGAGGAGAAAAATATGATAATTATATAACTAGAAGGCAAACGTGAAAGAAAAATTAGTAGCCGATCCGCTTTAAATTATGGCACGGATATGGTTGTTTTATATACGGCAATAGAAGTTTTATAAGACAGATATATATTTCGAAAATACTCGAGAATTCCGTTTAAGGAAGTTTCGTAACTCACTCATACTTTATACGAATTATCCGGCGTGTCCGTTGAGCTCAAGGGGCGACGTAGGAACATATTCTGAGGAAGGGAGAAAAATTATGAATATACAGGTCTTCACTTCTAATTCGGATGAAACACCGATTTTCTTTCCATTTCCATACCCGTACGACGACGATTTGCCACTCAACGGCTGATCTTAAAAAAAAATGTGGTTTTCATTTGCGCTAATTACTAATTATGGGTAATTATATACATTATTGGTTTCTTTTTTCTTTTTAAATCTATACAATACAAAAATAGCTAGTGCGTAGCCTAATCTTTAATAAATGGAAAATCTCACGACGAGACTCAAAACTAATACTTTGGTACATTTTCACACGACGACTATTAAACGGCAGTGTGGATCGCCGCAGAATAATGTTTTATTTTCACAGTTTGAGAGCCACTCCACACATTGCGAAGAACTACATGCGAAAGCCTTAGCCGCGCGCTTAATTCATAAGCGAGAAGGGTGACGAGTGCGGCATATTAGTTTCTCCGAATTCGCAAGAAAACTATTCTTCTCGTCTTACTCCAAAATGTACTTCAGCTCAAGTATGCCTCCACATAACTTCGGGTTTCACTCTAGTATATCTTCGGACGGCTCTTTCTGGTTTATTTAGTTGTAGTTATCGTTGGTTTATGTAGATGCTGGTTCCTGGGAAATCCGAGGTCTTTCCCAGATCTTCTAAGAAATCGTGGACTTTGACGACCTCGTTCTTGGAGGGGGGTCAATTGGTTTTTCTTTCCCAGTGTCGAACGTAGTAAGATTTCCAGCCCTATGATACGAGACTGTTAAAGCTGTGTCACTATTGTAAGGTCCAAATACCTTTTATTTTTTCTTAATCCAAAAGGAATAATGTAGTCCACCAGAACTTCAATTTACTTGGCACGTGTTTGATTGCACAACGTTTTCAAATTCACTTGGATCTATATATTTGTATAACAAGACACATCCGAATTCGCACAGCTTCACTATAGCAATGATCTAGCCAGAAGTTCTATTACTTGCATTAGCCCTTACGATCGGAACTTTACCTTCCACAACCAACGGGGTAATCGTACGATTCTAGACAAAGCTTACACCTTGCTTCCCTAGATAACGGAGTAATCGTACGATGCTAAGCAAAGCTTACACATAGCTTCCACGACTAACGGAGTAATCGTATGATTTCTAGTAAAGCTTTAAAACATAACTCCCACAGATCCACGCTGCTTCTCTAAATTAGACATTAAGCTCCTCAATGGAAGCTTTAACTACTGCTCTCTTGTAATTGATCTCTTATCTTGTTTTTGTAAAGAGCAGAGTTAATGTTAAACGCGAGGGCCGTACTTCCCAAGCTGTTCTCTGGAGTTTTAGAGTCACAACTGGCCACTACACCACAGTTGAGGAAGCGCTAGTTTTAACTGGCGAAGCCTAAACGGAAAAAGGACAGTTGCCTAGTGTTTCACTTGTATGTCTTTGAGGTGAAATATTCCTAAGTTTTTACCCTGTTCGTTCTTCAGTTGATAATAGGATGAGCCAACTCGTCTAGATACCACGGCTGAAATAAAAACCGGCGCTAACTTTGCATTGAACTTTTTAATAGCATTGCTTTGGCAGAAATTGCGGGCAAGTACTGGCTCTCCAACCTTAAACTCTACTTTCCGACAGCGTAGATTATATCGCCTAGCATTTTGTTCATGTGACTCTTTCACCTTTTTCTTTGCCGATTCGCGAATAATTTGTAGTGCTTCCGGATAACTAATGCGGCTATCCTCCGATAAGAGTCTTAAGCGGCGAAGCAACTTATAGTCTTTGCCATTCAGAATCATATTTTGTCCAAAGGTTAGGAAATAGGGCGAGTACCCGGTGCTTTGGTGAATGTTGGATCTGAGAGCAGCACTGATTTCCGGTAATTTGGTATCCCAAGTGGAATTATCCCGGCTTATGTAAGCTCTTATAGCTGCTAGCACCGATCTATTGAGTCTCTCAATGGCATTCGCCTGTGGTGAATATATCGCCGTACGAATATGTTGTATCCCAAAGCGGGTTAGAAAAGCCTGAAAGGCTCCAGAAACGAATTGAGATCCGTTATCTGTTAATATCACCTCGGGGACTCCAAATGTACAGAACAAATAATTTTCGAGGTAATCGCACACCCGATTGGAAGTAAACACCCTAAGGGGGCATAGGAAATGAAATTTTGTGAAGTGATCTACGATAATAAGTAAACCAATATGCCCTTTCTTGGATCGGGGATATGGACCCAGCAAATCCATATAAAGCTTTTGAAACGGACGATCAGACACCATTGGTTTTCCCATGGGTGGTTTCAACACGGTGTTCGGGTGTTTGGTGTGACGACACACTTCACAATGAGTTACATACTCACGTATTTGCTTGTTCATTTTTGGCCAAAACAAATATCTTTTAATCTTTTCGATGGTTTTCCCTACTCCACTGTGAGCGGCATTGGGCGGATCATGAGCCCGCGAGATTACACCTTGGGTGAGTTCCCTAGGAATCCACAATTTCCAAGATAGATTATCTACACCATTATTTCCCTGATCAGGTTCGGTTCTTTTGTAGACAAAATCATTGAGAATCTTCAAGTCTGGTAATTTGTCTTGCTTAGCGCGAATGTTATCAATTAAGGTCATATATTCTGGTGATTTAAATTCTGCGGCAGACAGATCAACTATCGGACCCTGCTCTTCCATTTCAGAAACAGTAATTTCCTCTTTACGCGATAGGGCATCCGCTACCACGTTTAGTGAGCCCTTCCGGTGCGTTATCTCAAAAGAGAATCCCTGTAGTTTTATGGCCCATCGAGCTAATCTACCAGACAACTCCTTCTGACGCATAAGCCATTGTAATGAGGCATGATCGGTTATCACCTCGAATGCCTGACCTTCTACATAAGCACGAAACTTTTTAATTCCCTTTATCACCGCTAAACATTCTAATTCCGTGACTGAGTAGTTTTTCTGAGCTTTAGATAGCTTCTCGGACATGAATGCTACGGGTAATTCTTCTCCTTCTTCGTTTTTCTGAGCTAACACACAACCAATTCCTACAGTACTAGCATCACATACCAGCAAAAAGGGTTTTGAGAAATCAGGAGTAGACAAAATGGGAGCTGACGTCAAGCACTGTTTAAGTTTTTCAAATGCCTGATTGGCCAAAGGGTTCCACGCATACGCTTTCGGTTTCTTTAATAGTTCTGTGAGGGCGCAACTTACCGTTGCATAATTGTCGACGAAACGACGGTACCACCCAGCAAGACCAAGGAATCGTCGCAATTGTTTCACCGTCTTGGGAACGGGGAATTCTTTAATAGCTTCAATTTTACTCGGATCCGTCTTTACCTGTCCGTATCCAATGATGAACCCCAGATACTTAATCTCACGCATGCAAAAGTGCGACTTGGCAATGTTTATCGTAAGATTAGCCTTTCGTAAGTGTACTGCAACTTCTCTCAGTAACATTAAATGGGATTCGAAATCGTCTGATAAAATTAGTAAGTCATCGAGGTAAGCAAACACTCTCGTACGCAAGTTAGCAGGTATTACCTTATCCATTAAACGACAGAGGGTTTGTGAGGCATTGGTTAGACCAAAAGGCATAACTTTGTATTGATACAGCGGTCGGTTAGGTATGGTAAACGCGGTGTATTGGCGTGAAGACTCCTCTAGGGGAATTTGCCAATAAGCATGCTTCATATCGAGTCCCGTTATGTATTTGGCAGGTGGCAATCGACTGAGTATCCCATCTATATGGGGAAGGGGGTATGCATCTTTTCGGGTATATTTGTTGATCTCTCGAGAATCAAGGCATAACTTATTCTTGTTCCCTTTCTTTACTAGGACGCAATTGCTACTCCATGGACTATTTGAAGGTTCTATCACGCCCAGCTTAATCATCTTCTCTACTTCTTCGAACATCACTTTCTCTTTCGCGGGGGAAATGGGCCAATGTCGTTGTTTGACGGGTACTTCGGCATTGATTACCATAGAATGTTGTATTAGGTGTGTACGACCTAGTCCGTCGCATTCATATGACGGGAAGGTTCTTATTACCGCCTCTAATTGGTTCCTTTGTTCTTCATTTAGGGAATGCATTTTAGGCGTTTCCTTCATAATCGTGTCGTCTCTATTCTCCAAACAGCTCACAGTTCCTTCTCGGGTCAATAATTGGGATAGAAGATCGAAATCTTTCCAAAAGTCAACTCCTAAATAAACATCTTGCTTTAAATCTGGTATGATAAAGAACTCTACTTCCTTAACTATTTTACGGAATTCAATCGGGACCACCAATTTGGACACTACGGTACAAGCTTCGTTGCTGGCAGTGCGTATGGTTCCCAAACACTTCTGAGACTGTGGGTGATGTGCTAAAAAGGTTGCTGCTCTCCCACCCAAACAACTAATGGTTGCTCCTGAATCCAGCAAAGCCTTATAAGTTTGCCCTTCGATCATTACCTCCGTGTACAATCGGTTATCTGAACTCAGAATAACTGCTGAGACTAAACGTTTTCGAACAGATTGGACCTTTTTCCAGAACGCTCGTCTCCGGACCGTTGATCGTTTGGGCTTAACTATCAATTTAAACCACGTATTCACATTTTCTGAATCTAACTCTTTGCTCTCCATCGTTTGAGTCGCTACATCTATACCTGTACAAATTTGGTGTAGTATCATATCAAATTCTTAACGAATGAACTTAGCTCCACCATCATATCTTTCTGCTCACCTTTTATCAGGGCTTGTATAACCTCAAGGGTTCTTTCCGACATATCTCCTTCGCCCGACCTATGGCTGATGCTGCCCAAAGAATTATCCCGAAATTGTTGAGACTGCAACCTAGTATGCATCCCTCTGCGCGATGTAGTTCCTCGTCCCTGTTTAGGCCTAGCCCCTCTTGACTTTTGAAGTCCTCTCTCTGAAGCGTTTGACTCCGGGTTGGATCCCCCTTCTAACGGCACTATACCCGAACCCATGTCGGGTGGTAATTCGGCTGCTAGAGTATTCTCATCAAACGAAAGTTCCTCCGGATTCAACTCCGCCCTACATACGGGGCAATTTCTGTTATTTTTCACGAATTCTTTCATGCAAGTATCATGATACCTGTGCCCACAAGATGCAGTACATATTAGTTGACTTCTTCTTATGGCTTCTTGACATATACCACAGATCTGGGCGTCCACGTCACCCGACGCCTTGCCCCTTGGGGTACGTTGTACTGGTGACATGTTAAGGTAACCCAGTAATACGAGTTCTGATCACTAAATGTGGAAATCCCTAATTATAGGACCAAAGCTTCAATAAATTCTACAAAAATTTTCCTAAATACCCAATATTTGTCCTTTTCGAGCTTGACTCCGTCCGATATACGCTTTCTCTTGTCGCCGGAATATAACCTCAATGAAATCTAATTTGGTCTATGGTATGTTTATGTGGTCAGTAACCTTGGCAATGGCTAATTTCCAAATCTATATCTAGAAAATGAGACTTCCGAAAGCCATCGATACTCTTCCCTCATAAACTCTTTTGGGGTTATCCTATTATAATTTGGCCGACCTATCCGCCTTTGTGAATAGCTGTCGTATATTCGCAAATTAATTCTGGTAACAAAAAAAAATCAGTTTTCATCCCTTGCTACCTGGCGGATTCTATTTGGTTAGGTATTCCGAAACTCAGAATCTTAAACACAAAATTCCATCAATATCCTCCGTTACAGTAGTTGGACGGGAAGTATTAATTTTAATGTGGAATTTAAAATTGCAACGAGCAAAGTTTTTGGGGGTTTTAACCAGTAGTAACTCGTACTCAGGCCCCACGTTGGGCGCCAATCTATGTAATGTGCCAGAAATTCATATTCGTAGAGGTGTGAGATTGTATGTACGGATGGAGGTTGTACATACTTTTTTTGACGGTCAGACACCAATAGTATAGCAGGATTTCGGAACGTGTACCTCTAGCTATGCTCTAACTAGCTCGCCGGAATGTCGTGGGATCTTTCCTACTCTCCTATCTGCTATACGAACACATTCGCAAAGATGTTTTAGGTACACTTGATTTAATGTTCAAAAGGAACTCCACAAAAGAAATCAAAAAGAAAAGAATGTGAATTTTAACTAACTGTTTAACCGACTACCGACAAATAGTCAGGCTATATTCCGTCGCTCTTGGGGAACACAGATGACTTTGATCCCTTCTCTACCCCCCCTCCCTTTGTATGCCGTTTAATCGACAGCATAACCCTCATCGAGCGCATCTCTATTTGATCATCGGACTTCCTCAGGCTCTACTCAGGACAAACACGAAAGGTTTAATGTTCCATTATTATCTACTAATTATTATTTAATAATTCAAAATTTAAGGGTTTGGACTTCATGGTTTTCCAGATAAGTATAAACTTAGCATAAAGTAATTAAATAAAGAAGGAGGAAATAGTATCCAGTTATACCTAGTTATATGTATATAGGACTTATGTGTAGAGAATGTGGCGTAAAAGAAATTAAATTGGAAAGAAGAGAAAAATATGATAATTATATAACTAGAAGGCAAACGTGAAAGAAAAATTAGTAGCCGATCCGCTTTAAATTATGGCACGGATATGGTTGTTTTATATACGGGAATAGAAGTTTTATAAGACAGATATATATTTCGAAAATACTCGAGAATTCCGTTTAAGGAAGTTTCGTAACTCACTCATACTTTATACGAATTATCCGGCGTGTCCGTTGAGCTCAAGGGGCGACGTAGTAACATATTCTGAGGAAGGGAGAAAAATTATGAATATACAGGTCTTCACTTCTAATTCGGATGAAACACCGATTTTCTTTCCATTTCCATACCCGTACGACGACGATTTGCCACTCAACGGCTGATCTTAAAAAAAAATGTGGTTTTCATTTGCGCTAATTACTAATTATGGGTAATTATATACATTATTGGTTTCTTTTTTCTTTTTAAATCTATACAATACAAAAATAGTTAGTGCGTAGCCTAATCTTTAATAAATGGAAAATCTCACGACGAGACTCAAAACTAATACTTTGGTACATTTTCACCCGACGACTATTAAACGGCAGTGTGGATCGCCGCAGAATAATGTTTTATTTTCACAGTTTGAGAGCCACTCCACACATTGCGAAGAACTACATGCGAAAGCCTTAGCCGCGCGCTTAATTCATAAGCGAGAAGGGTGACGAGTGCGGCATATTAGTTTCTCCGAATTCGCAAGAAAACTATTCTTCTCGTCTTACTCCAAAATGTACTTCAGCTCAAGTATGCCTCCACATAACTTCGGGTTTCACTCTAGTATATCTTCGGACGGCTCTTTCTGGTTTATTTGGTTGTAGTTATCGTTGGTTTATGTAGATGCTGGTTCCTGGGAAATCCGAGGTCTTTCCCAGATCTACTAAGAAATCGATGGACTTTGACGACCTCGTTCTTGGAGGGGGGGTCAATTGGTTTTTCTTTCCCAGTGTCGAACGTAGTAAGATTTCCAGCCCTATGATACGAGACTGTTAAAGCTGTGTCACTATTGTAAGGTCCAAATACCTTTTATTTTTTCTTAATCCAAAAGGAATAATGTAGTCCACCAGAACTTCAATTTACTTGGCACGTGTTTGATTGCACAACGTTTTCAAATTCACTTGGATCTATATATTTGTATAACAAGACACATCCGAATTCGCACAGCTTCACTATAGCAATGATCTAGCCAGAAGTTCTATTACTTGCATTAGCCCTTACGATCGGAACTTTACCTTCCACAACCAACGGGGTAATCGTACGATTCTAGACAAAGCTTACACCTTGCTTCCCTAGATAACGGAGTAATCGTACGATGCTAAGCAAAGCTTACACATAGCTTCCACGACTAACGGAGTAATCGTATGATTTCTAGTAAAGCTTTAAAACATAACTCCCACAGATCCACGCTGCTTCTCTAAATTAGACATTAAGCTCTTCAATGGAAGCTTTAACTACTGCTCTCTTGTAATTGATCTCTTATCTTGTTTTTGTAAAGAGCAGAGTTAATGTTAAACGCGAGGGCCGTACTTCCCAAGCTGTTCTCTGGAGTTTTAGAGTCACAACTGGCCACTACATCCTATACTGGTATCATAGTGGTCGTTATCATGTCAGGAGGTAGGGGGAGTGAGCTTGACGTAGCCCCGGTTACTCCGTATTCGTCGCCTTCGACACTAATTTGCGTGCATTCGATATCGGTGCACGAGCCAACTCGTTTTTTGACGAGCTACATTTTCGGCACGATGGTTTATATGTGTCCCGCTTACCACATCCATAACAGAATACTTTACGCTCTGCTTCGCACTCTTGATATCGGTGGCCTTGTTTATTGCAATTCCAGCAAGAAAGCGTCATCGCGTCGATATCAAAAGCGTCAGCTTCTTCCGAATCTGCTTCTGCCAGACCTTCTGTCTGGAAGGACATTTCGTTCACCTGATTGCGAGGAACAAATCGTCGAGTAGCCGGGATTGGCTTAGCAGTGTTTTCGATGAACCTTTCACGCTTGCGGACCACTTGTCGCAACTGCACAATGTTCGATATGGGCACATATAAAATCTCATGTTGTATCTCATTGAGCAGATTTGCTCGCAACACCTCTAACAAGGACTGCTCGGTCATCGGCTGCACGAGCTTGTCTGCAAGCGCCACTATGGCCTCATAAAAACTGTCAAACGGTTCGTTGACTTTCTGCTTCCTCTGGGTGATCGCGGTTCTGATTTCTAAATCTGTTCTGCCGTCCGAAAACTGCGATCTCAGAGCAATACAGAGATCAATCCAGCGCACTCTTGGTACGCTTTTATGATACCTCCAGTACCATTCACCTGCGCTTCCTTCGAACAGGTTGCTCGCGTAGCGAGATAACAATTCAAAATTGCTATCTAATGTCTGGCTAGTCAGAGCTTCGACGCGATACAAAAAATCATCTATTGACATAGAGGAGCGCCCTGAGAATCTCAACTTCCAGTTCGCGATTATCTGGCTAATCCGATCCGCGCGCAACTGATGTGATTGCTGCGACTCTGGTGGGGCTGACAAGTTAGTCGGTCGCTCGGACGCTGAGTTTGGTAATGGTGCGTTTTCCTTGGCGGATAACCTAAAGAGTTGCTCAAAGGATTGATTTGACCTAACGGGAGAGGACTGCCTATGGGCTGGGTGTACCCTTTCCGTTGAAACTGGAGCTGCATTCTGGAGCGACAATCTTTGAAACCCCGCTTCAATCGCGTTAGCTAGCATTTGAGTGTGCTGTGCTAGTGCGGCTGTCACTGCGTCCGCAATGGTCTGTTGCAAGCTACCATCCGTGGCTGAATCAAGCCAGAATCAAGAAAACAATTTCATTCTTTCTCTCTCTGTCTCTCTCTAACACACAGGTTTCATGGTCGGTTTTGTCAATTGCAAAATATGAGTTCAAGGATCTCAGAACCTATATGAGCCAGAGCAACCAAATTTGGTATCCACACTCCTGTGATATCGGACCTTGACCGTTTCGTGTCCAACTTTCGCCACACCCCCTTCCGCCCCCTCAAAGGACGAAAATCTGAGGCAGCCACAAATCTCAGAGACTATTAAGGCTAGAGTAACCAAATTTGGTATCCGCACTTCTGTTAGATCTCATTATTAAACGTATATCTCAGAATTTCGCCCCACCCCCTTCCGACCCCACAAAAGACGAAAATCTGTTGCATCCACAATATTGCACATTCGAGAAAACTAAAAACGCAGAATCATAGATAATGACCATATCTATCAGATTGCTGAATCTGGATCAGATCGGATCATTTTTGTAGCCAAAAGCAAGAAATCAATTTTCAGTTGCTACGCAGCGCCCGACGTCACGCTCAGACTGATTTTCTGTCTCTCTCGCACGCACTCTTTGTCGTGTGGTTCAATATTAGCGGCGTCTGCCGCAGGAGAGCCATACTGACTAAGTATCGGGTATAACTGTAGAGTTGCGGTGTCCGCAGCAACTCACAACGTTCCCCCTCGTTAAGCTTAA